>NC_090730.1:111500222-111550222 GCF_036898095.1 Palaemon carinicauda | reverse complement strand
AGGATTGGTTTCAACCTTCTTAGGGAGCTAGAAACCCTAAGAGTACTTCCCTTCTCAAGTCTTTCTATCTCTATCTCGTAATCAACACTCTGTTACCTCCACTACCACAGTCTCTGCCAAGCTAATAATTTCGGTGGATAAATGCATATCTAGCTCGCTGAGCAGCTGCCTATCTTTATAAATAACGTACCTAGCATATAGCAACAACCAACTCAAAGCCCTAAGGAGCTTGATCCACCTGGAATAGTGGTGGATAATTTTATACAAACCTGTTTGTCTGATATCCAACCCAATCCTGTAACTAATTATCTGGTATCCTCTAGTTCCTGTTGGTCTTATCTCACGCTTAACTAATCCTTCCACACCATCTGACATTTGAGCTGGCTTAGTTGACCAGAAACACTTCTCCTTCAACAGAAACTCTGGCCCTTTTCTCCACCTTTCGGACTGCTTGGAACGTGTTGCATCGTCTGTTGGGTTCCACTCAGAGTTAACATACCTCCACTCTTTCTGATCACTGCCTTCCATTATCATAGAAACACGATTTGCCACAAATTTCTGGTATCTGGCTTGATCATCCCTAATATATCGCAAGACGGTTGTTGAGTTGGTCCAATAATAGACCCAATCTACCCTGAAATCTATCAGGGTCAAAATAGTGCTTCCGAGTCTTACGGCCAGTACCGCTGCACTAAGCTCAAGGCGGGGCACTGAAACATAGTTCAATGGTACTACCCTTGCCTTTCCCATGATGAATCTGCAAGATACATTTCCCCACGGATCCGAGACCCGCAAATATGCCACTACTCCTAAAGCCATGATGCTTGCATCTAAGAACAAATGCAACTGTACTAGGGTGGCTGATTCCCATTGAATAACCTTCAGGCTTCTTGGCACACTTATCCTCCTGTCTGGCTCAGCTTCTTTGCCCACGCCTTGATGCAGTCCGTTGTGTCAGACTCCAATTCCATGTCCCAGGCTATCTTTAATCAGCAGAGGTCCTTCATGATGACCCTACCCTCGATTAAAACTGGCACCAATTTACCGAGCAGATCGTAAATCGAGGCTATAGCTGACAACAAATCACGCTTAGTCCTTGGAATTGACACTAGCTCTGCTCAGACACCCAATTCATCATTGGCCAAGTGCCACTGTACTCCAAAAGCCTTTGTCTTATATGACTCTGATCCATTTATAAGCTCTGAGGTGCTCCTATTGTACCACTCCCTTGGGATGGACAACATAACCTCCACACAAGGGCTACTGAACTTCGTCAATGTAAATCCCCCTATTTTTACAGAGCTCAGTAACCTCTAACAAATTGACTAACAGTGCATCTTTGCGATCCTCGTCTCTCAAGCAGTCATCTACTTAAAAGTTGTTGGCAACTGTGAACCATGCTTCCTCTAAAAATTCATTCCCAAGGTCGCTTGCTGTCTGTTTTAGCATGAAGTTTGCAATGCTTGGAGAAGAACAGGCCCCAAACAGGTGGACTGCCATTCTCCACTCTTTGGGTTCCTCTTCAATACTATTTTCCCACCAAAAGAACCTGGGGTAGTCCCGGTGATGCTCTGGTACCTGTACCTGAATAGAACATAGTATTTAAATCTCCTCTTTAGGCAAATAGACCTCCCCTAAACTTACCAACACACCCAGCAAAGAGTTCATCATATCAGGTCCCTGCAATAGTATGTCGTTCAATGATGTACCCTCCACCTTGCTTCACACTCAAATATGACACGGACCTTGTCTGGCTTCTCTGGATGTTGCACACCAAAATGAGGAATATACCACACATTTCCCGGCTGGCTGTGGTCACTTGCTCAGCATAGCCTTTCTGTTGCATCTCTGTCATGAAGGCACTATACTGCTTAGCGTATTTACCATCCTTCACTAGCTTCTTACAAAGGCTGTGCATACGGCGCAATGCGATGTCCCTTGTTTTCTGGCAAGGGTCCATGATTGTCACGCAGAGGCAATGGCACCTCGTAACTTCCTCCTACAGTTCTAACCCCTTTTTATTATCTCTAGAGATTTCCTGTCCTCTGCTGACATTTCCCTTTTGTTAGATGGAACATCATCATACTCGCGATTATAACTTTCAACTTTCATGTGGTCTAACTCAAGACGCTTGCTTGTCACTTGGATGCTATTGAGATGCTCTTGACACCCTTTGTCCTTTGCTCCACATACTACCCAACCCAATAACGTTCGTATGGCATGTGGTTCATGGAGGCATGTTGAGTTGATAACTTCCCTTGGCTCGAGCAAGTGAGGAACATTGTTCCCAATTAATAAACGCACCTCAGCATCTACATCTGGGGTGTAAATCTCTCGTAAGTGTGCCCAGTATTCCAGATCAACAGCCCTGACCACATCACACTCATCAATTGGTATGCAAGAGGCACTTGACACCGGAGGGAGTGTATTGCATGTCTTGCCCTCATAGTCCAATACTGACAATCCTGAGACTAGGCTGCATGCAACTTCCCCTATTCCATTGATGGTTTCAACACTCACCTTAACGTCTTGCCTCTCAGTGCAGCCTAGGGTCTGCATTAAAGCTTCCGAGAAAAAGCATGTGGAACTCACATTGTCCAAGAATGCCTTTGCCAAAACCTCTCTTCCTTCCCTTGACCTAATCTTTATTGGCACAACTGACATCCCTGTACCAATGCTACCCCCTCTAACTGCTCTGAACATAGCAATTTTGTCATGTGTACCTTTCTCCTTAACCACTAAGGCCCTATTTGAGCACTCAGATCCTACCACTTCTACTTCCTGGACCACTTCTACTTCCTGTCGTCGATGCAATAGAGTGGGATGAATTCCATTACATATGTTATAACTTTTCCTGTTTCGGCAATACTGAGACCTATGACCACTTCTCAGACAGCCAAAACAGAGCCCCAAGTCCCTTATGGCTCCCAGTTTTTCCTCGGGTCCTATTTGAGATATTTGGTGGCATTCATCCTCCATATGGGGTCCTGTACACACCAACATGAAAGTGGGGCAGTTTTGTTACATGAAACTTTCCTAGCCTTAGTTAAACACTCAGCCTTGCTTGGTGCTGTTCCTTCTCCTAACCGAGGGGTGTCATCCCCTCTGCCCTTCTGAAATAGGTGGCTCCCAAATAAAGGATTTTTCAAGACCCTAGCCTCCCCTTCAATAAAACTAACCAAATCATCAAAAAATACAGTCCTCTTTTTCTCACTAATAATCTTATCAGCATCTCTATACCATCAATCCCGCACACTAAAGGGAAACTTGCTAAGGATTATCCTCTTTGTTTTTGGATTTTGTAATTCAGCGATCCCATAAGGACGCACGAAATTGCATTTCTGCAGGTTTTAAGTGCCACCAAGTACTCGTCATACTCTTCCGCGTTGTTTTTCCTTATATCTTTCCATTTAATGATCTTATCCACAAACGCGGTGGCTATTTGTTCAAGGTTACCATATCGCTCCTCCAGCAACTTCCTTGCTGCTTATAGCCCTCTGAAGCTTCTAAGTGGAGGCAAGCTGCCACTATCTCATTTGGTCTGCCTGTCGTGTATAAATCCAGATACCTCAGCCTTTCCTTATCATTCGTCAACAGGCTACTAAAGACATCACCAAATGAGCAAATGAATCTAAAATAATTTGTATGATCCATATCAAACTTAGCTATATCCTGCTTGGGCATCAAGCTTTTAAGGCTGCAAGAGATTAATACCTGCATGACTTCCTTATTGCTCAAGTCCCCTTGGTCATTCCCGCCCGAGCTACAGTATCCACCTAACCTAATCTCGGGTGCTTCTGTATTCAAATGCATGGCTGTCTCACTCCCACTTACATCAGGGTTTCTAGGGATGTGAGTTATTTTTCATTCATTTTCCTCAAAATCTTGTAAAACCTTCTCCTTTGCCTCCACTCCAGCTAACTCTGCCTCTGAACTGAGGTTCTCCCTCTTAGATCTTAGCGCTGCTTCCTCTTGCTCTATGACCTGTATCTCCTTCATCATCAGTAATTTTGCTGACATCCTGGCTCTAGAACCGGCTAATAATACACGCCTGCTCCCAGTATAACTGGCGTATGACCATTGAGATCTCCCTGAAGCAATAGATTGCATACCAATGAGTGATGCACTATCCCCCAAATTTAAATGTCCTTCCTCTTCCATGGGCTCCTCAGTGCACTCGCCTACCTTGTGGCCCTGATTAACTCCACTATCCTGCCTAACCTTAAGTCCCTGCAAAACTCCTGTACCTCTACGCCATACTTCTCTAGGGCTTCACTTAGACGCTGGCAATTCAGACTTGTTCCCTCCTTTTATGAGGCCTCTGGCTTCCAATTCCTCTCTCAATTGCGCAACCTTATTGGTCTCCATTTTCCTAGACTCCGGTCCGGCCCTCCCTATGAGCTAACAAAATTCCCTAGTTGAATCGTAGCTGACCTAACTAATGAGTGGCCAAGAACCTGCACTACTTAATGAAGACCACTACCAGTACCTATGTTGCGACTTCATAAAGATCCTCTGAGCCTAGAGAGCAATCCCTAAATGTATCACACACACACACACACACATATATATATATATATATATATATATATATATATATATATATATATATATATATATATTTAAGAGTAGTAGGTTGGCCAGGGCACCAGCCGCCCGTTGAGATACTACCACTAGAGAGGTATTGGATCCTTTGACTGGCCAGACAGTATTGCATTGGACCCCTCTCTCTAGTCACGGCTTATTTTTTCTTTGCCTACACTTACACAGAATAGTCTGGCCTATTCTTTACATATTCTCGTCTTTCCTCATACATCTGACAACAATGAGATACTTAACACTTCTTCACCCAAAGGGTTAATTATTGCACTGCAATTTGTTCAGTGTACTTTCCTCTTGGTAAGGGTAGAAGAGACTCTTTAGCTATGGTAAGCAGCTCTTCTAGGAGAAGGACACTCCAAAATTAAACCATTGTCCTCTAGTTTTGGGTAGTGCCATAGCCTCTGTACCATGGTCTTCCACTGTCTTGGGTTAAGAGTTCTCTTGCTTGAGGGTACACTCGGGCACACTATTCTATCTTATTTTTTTTTCTTCCTCTTTTTTTTTTTGAAATGGTGTGTTGGGCAGGCTTAATAGATAGGCCATGGATGCCTGGTGGTTTATCAAGAGGTTGTCTTTTCCTTTTTCTGATTTTTTCTTCTCAAAACCATCCTTACTGTCCTCCCTTCAGTTGAAGTGGCTATCCTGGAGGGTATTTAGCCTTGCATGGTGTATCGGCTCCTCCATGTTGACCAGTTTTTCCGACTTTTTACTATAGTCTATGGATATCATCAATCACTTTTTTTATTATCATTCTGTACATATTGTTTTTGTTTTAATTCTTGTTAATCTAGTGTTTAAGTATGATGTCTCTTTTTTATTTCTATTCTTATGCTGTCTGGAGACATTGAGCAAAATCCGGGACCAGTACGTCCTAGATTTCGTCAATGTCGTCTTCTGTATTGCAATATTCGTGGTCTCTTTGCAAATATCCAAGACCTTACAGTTGCGTCCAGACAGTATGATATTCTTTTGTGCTCAGAAACTTTGGTTTCTAATATGAGGCACTCATCTGAGCTCCTTATAACTGGTTTTAAGAAGCCAATAATGCTGAAACGTGATTCCATTCCTAGGGCCAGGGGAATGGCGGTGTATATTAGGACCGAGTACCCTGCTTCTCATAAGTCCTGCTATCAATGTGGATGTCATGAGATTCAGGTAATAAAAGTTTGTGGCAGGCATAACAACTTTTATTTGTGTTCAATCTACCGGAATCCAGACATGGATGATTCTATCTTCGATTGTCTTCTTACCATTATGGCTAAGATACAAGAAGATGATAGAAAGGCTTCGTTTGTCTTTGTTGGTGATTTTAATGCTCACCATAGGGAGTGGTTGAGTTCTATCTCTCCTACCGATCGCCATGGCTTAAGAGCTTTAGACTTTGCCTCGGAATCAGGCTGTGAGCAAATCATAAATGAAGCTACTCACAGGTCTGGTAATTGCTTCGACCTCGTATACACTGACTCCCCTGGCGTTATAACTAGTAAGGTTGGTTCTCCAGTCGGGACTTCTGATCATGCCTTGATTTCATTATTAGCGAAGACTGAGCAGCCTGTCCCTGATATATCATATTCTTGTAAAATTTATATGAAATCCCAAGCAGACTGGAATGGGATTTTGCATGATCTTTTGTGCTTGAATTGGTCACAATTATATAATAGTGTAGATCCTGTTGTCCCTTTGAATGAGAATCTAGTCAACATAATTGATAGGCGTATCCCTTCTCGTGTGCTAAGGTACCGAATGAAGGACAAACCGTGGTTCAATGATGATTGTAGACGTGCTTATTTGGAGAAGCAGGAGGCCTATCACCTTTGGAAGGGTAACAGATCAGATTTGACCTGGAACAACTATACTCAGCTTCGAGCTTTTGCTCAGAGAGTTTATGCCTCAACTGAAAAGGAGTACAATTTAATCATAAAAGAAACCCTCTCTGGTACAACTCAGGAACATAAATGGTGGTCTACCCTTAAATCTGCACTCTTTGGTGTAGATGCAACAGTTCCTCCTTTACTTAAACCAGATGGCTCAGTCACTCACTGTCCAAAGGAAAAGGCAACCCTTTTGGCTGATGTTTTTGACAGTAAGCAGAGTAATGAAAAACTTGAACTTCCTCATTCCTGTTTTCCTGAGGCTAAACTAACTAGTTTAGCTTTTCGAGCTCGTGAGATTAAAGCTCTGTTGATGGACCTTGATGCTTATGGAGGTGTAGACCCTAATGGTATTTTACCTTTGTTTTTCATAAAGACAGCAGATTTCTTAGCTCCAAAGTTATCTGTTATTTTACGCAAGTTAGCAAGAAGAGGAGCTTTTAGCACTTGTTGGAGAATTGGTAATGTTACTCCTCTATGTAAATGTGTTTGTGGTAGCTCAAGTCCCACTGATTACCGCCAAATTTCCATAACTCCCATATTATCTAAAGTTTTTGAACGTCTTCTGACAAAACGTCTTAATAGGTTTGCTGAAGGTAATCATCTATTCCCTAGTTTGCAATTTGGTTTTCGGAAAGGCCTTGGAGCATGTGATGCCCTTCTTACAATCTCCAATGCAGTACAGAAATCCCTTGATTGTGGTCGGGAAGTTCGTATGATTGGCCTTGATTTTAGTGCTGCCTTTGACCGTGTTAATCATGAGGCCCTTGTTTTCAAACTGAAACAGTTGGGAGTGGGTGGGTCGTTTCTTAGCATTATTATTGATTTTTTAAGTAGTAGATCTCAAAGAGTTGTTGTTGGTGGGCACCATAGTGAGTATAGGAATGTGATATCCGGTGTTCCACAGGGTAGTGTTCTTGGACCATTACTTTTCATACTATATACACATGACATGTGGTTTGGCCTAGAAAATAAGCTTGTTGCATATGCAGATGATGCTACTCTCTTTAGATCAATTCCATCCCCTGAATGTAGATCTGGGGTTGGTGAATCCCTTAATAGAGATTTAGCTAAAATTAGTGCATGGTGCAAATTATGGGGTATGAAGTTGAATCCTAACAAAACTCAAAGTATGATTGTAAGTAGGTCAAGGACGGTGGCTCCTCAGCATCCGGATCTCAGTATTGATAATGTTTCTTTAAATTTGTATGACTCTTTCAAAATTTTAGGTGTGATTCTTGACAGCAAATTTACTTTTGAGAAACATATAAGGTCTGTGTCTTCTTCAATTGCACAAAAAATTGGCTTATTGAGAAAGTCTTTTAAGATATTCGGTGATCAATCTATTCTGAAGAAGTGTTTTAATTCTTTTATTCTACCTTGTTTTGAGTATTGTTCTCCTGTCTGGTCTTCAGCTGCTGATTCTCATCTTAATTTGTTGGACAGAAACTTACGGTCTATTAAATTTCTTATTCCTGATCTAGATATTAATCTCTGGCACCGTCGATCAATTAGTTCATTATGCATGTTGCATAAGATTTTTCATAACTCTGACCATCCTTTACATTCAGATCTCCCTGGACAATTCTATCCTGTTCGTAATACTAGGCAGGCAGTTAATTCTAATAGCCAGGCCTTCTCCATCATAAGACTCAATACTACGCAGTACTCAAGAAGTTTTATTCCAGCTGTTACCAAGTTGTGGAATGATCTTCCTAATCGGGTTGTTGAATCAGTAGAACTTCAAAAGTTCAAAGTTGGAGCAAATGCTTTTTTGTTGACCAGGCGGACATGAGTCTTTTTATAGTTTATATATGACATATTTGTTGTTGACGTTGTTAATAGTTTATATATGATATATCTCTTTTGACATTACTTTTTTTGAATGATTTATTGTTAATTTGTTCTCTTCAGTTATTTATTTCCTTATTTCCTTTCCTCACTGGGCTATTTTTCCCTATTGGAGCCCCTGGGCTTAAAGCATCTTGCTTTTCCAATTAGGGTTGTAGCTTGGATAGTAATAATAATAATAATAATAATAATAATAATATACATTTATATATATATATATATATATATATGTATACATACATTTATATATATATATATATATATATACATACATTTATATGTATATATATATATATATATATGTGTGTGTATACATACATTTATATATATATATATATACATACATTTATATATATATATATATATATATATATATTCTGCGCAATTGGAAGATCGAAAAATCAATAAATGGTTAATAGAATGTAAGATGAAGCTTGCAGGTGACTTAAAGGAATACAGATTTAATGAAGATGTGAACAGAGAAGTAAAACATAGTAGGTTCTTTGAAAATAAAAATGAAAAGAGGCGTTTCTACGGAGCAAATTTAGATGAATAAAATGAAAAAAAGTACACAGGAAGCATGCCACTGCTTTCTTGGTGAAGCTAAATGGAACAGTGTTTATATGGCAAGGTAGAACTTGACACACTGGTGATGATTATTCAGTGTATGTACTTTGCAGGCTGATTTTGAAGGAACCTCCACAAAGCGTATCGATCTAAATGTAACAGTTATTGTTATTTTACTTTTCTGTGCAACCACCCACCTCTTATGGAAGACAGCTTAATGATAGATATTGTCGAATACTTTAACATGTTCTTTACGACGTTGATAATCTAATAATAATTTACTTTAGGACAAGTTAGTGCTTGGGTCCATGTATGTATGTCTGCATTCGTGTACGCATGTGTACTAAGGAGTGATTACACATTCATGTAGATATTCATATCGAATAATTTGTGTCTACACCTAAAGTGCAATCAGTACCATGCAGCCAAAAAAAAGGATAAATAAAATAGCATTTATCGGGTAATTGCAATGGGAAGAGATAAAGAGGTCGGTGTTGCCAACCGGCCCTTAAATCCAGACACTGGCAATAATTGGGCCAAACTAACTACGTTGCTATAGGAAGTTGTGAATAATGTTAGCATTACCAAACCTAAAGCCTGGCTGAGAGGGGTTAACAAACAGTGGGATGTAATTCACAGCCGTGAGTAATTCGCTAGCCCACTTTGTGAACAGCAAAATTTGTTGTCGACAACGGGCTCTGGAGAGTGACCAATTTTAAAGGGGAATGAAATGTGAACACCGTCTTGCTTATTTTACACTCAATATCAAGAATCTAAAGAAAAAAAAAAAAGTAATAACTTTTCTATCAAACATCACATATCGAAAACTGATTGAAATACTATTTAGTAATAAAATAAGAAAAAAGAAAAAAAAAGCTATCGAAGAATATCTGAATGAAAAAGAATGACTCCATACAATTTCTCTCTCTCTCTTACTTTACTTTTACTTATACTTTTACTTTTAGAGGTTTATTTCTCGCCCTCCATCAAACACTAAAGGTCTGTTCAGGCGGGCCTTGGTGTATGAAAAAATAATTCCTTTCCAGTTAATATTTTGCTCTATATCGTTATCAGTTATTTCGTTAGCATTTGTATTCAGGCTTAATAGTTTTCAGGTCACTATTATAACACTTTCTAAAAAGATAAGTCTTCAGGTTTTTCTTGAAGGCAGCCACATTTGTGCTATTCTTGACATCGAGTGGAAGGTCGTTAAAGAGTCTCGGTGCAGCATAACTGAACGTTCTTCCTCCTATTGCATGATTCACACTAATTTCGAATAGTCTATGTGGGTCATCTGCATGTCTAACTCTTACAGTGGCACTGGTAGCTTCAGGGTAGGGGATCAAGCAATCACGAAGATATTTAGGCTTATCACCTGTAAGTGCTTTGTGAGTCAACAAGCAAATTTTAAATTCAATCCTAGCCTTAACAGGTAACCAATGTAGATCGATCAGTGCAGGAGTTATTCTCTCCCGAAATTTAATGCCTTTTATCAGCACATTTTGAAGCTTCCTTAGTAGTGTATTGGGCAATTTGTAGTACAGAGAATTGCAATAATCAAGCCTTGATATTACATGACTCACCACTAAAATTTTTGTACAGCCCTCTGTTAAATATTTTCTAATAAATGCTATGTTTCTCAGGTGATAGTTACACACTTTCACTGTGTTCACAACTTGGTCCTTCATTGACAAATTACAGTCTATCAGTACACCCAAATTTTTCACAACAGGCACAATCCCAACATCAGCATCACCAATTTTTATACTTTGAATTAACTGGTAATTCTTCAAAGCCACCCTTGTGCCAAAAAACATACATTCTGTTTTATCATCATTTAATTTGAGCTTTTTCCTCTGCATCCATGTTTTTTATTTCAGTCATTATCTCATCAATTTTCTTCCCTGTATCTTGTGTTGTTGAAATTGAGAGGTAAAACTGAGATGTGTGATAGCTCGATAGTATATATGTTAAACAAGATAGGGCCCAGGACACTACCCTGTGGTACACCCTTCATAAGTATTCTCTCATTGGATCGGTTTCCAGAAACTTCTACAATAGTCTTCCTGTTCACTAAGTAACTTCGCAAAAATTTCAGTGCTTCCTGAGTCACTCCAATAGACTTCAAGTCGTCAAGTAAGTATTCGTGCACAACAGTGTCAAAAGCAGCACTAAGATCTAACATAATTAAAATTCCACACTTTCCCCCACCAAGAAGACCTATCATATCATTCATTATTGAGCACAAAGTAGTTTCTGTAGAATGATTAGCTCTGTAGGCCGATTGATTTTCCGGGAATACCTCTAACTCGTCAATATGCGCCCACAATTGCTCACTTATGACTTTTTCAATAAGCTTTGACATGTAGGATAAATTTGAAATGGGCCTATATGAATTTAGCTCGTTTACATCACCTTTCCCTTTGTAGATTGGTTTGATCAACGCAGTTTTTTCACAGCTAGGAAAACAGGATTGCGATATACTTAGGTTAATTATGTTCAGGTAAATATTATATACGACTTGTTTGTTTGGAGCTTCACTTATTGAACTGTTTGGGAAAGGGTCGTTTCCACAATATGTACTCTTCATCTCTCTCATAACCTTTAACAAGTCGCACATATTTATCTCCCTAAATTTTATTAACTTCTTTCCCTCCTTCACTGGCATAGCTGACTGTCCTTCCAAGTGATTTTGGGGGAAGCCTCTATAGATTTTATCAATTTTTTCACTAATGAATATAGCAAAACTCTCTGCACAAACATTGTCAGGCAAGACATATTTTTTCTTTAATCCCATCAAATCATCAAGGTTTTCATGAAAGTCCTTCATGTTATTAGTTTTTTCACATTCGCCGTTGTAGAATTTTCTTTTTGTTTTTTCTAACAGGATGTTATAGTCATTTCTGGCCTTATTATATAGATTTCTGGCTTGTAAGGATTTGGCTCTTTTCCATCTACCTTCCATCTTACGTCTGTGTCTTTTTGCCTTTAATAGCTCACTATTATACCATCTAACATTTGCGCGTACCACTATTTGTTTGTTCTTTATGGGACACATGGTATCGTACATTTTTCCAAAATTGTCGTTGTATTTCTTGGTATAGCACCCAACACATTCTATGTTTACCATATGTTCACATTGTGTGTTCACACAAGACATTTGCGCTACACTAGCTTCAATAGAATTCTCAGCATCAAAATTTTCCCGTTCCCTATATGTGATCCATTTTTTCAATACTCTGGTGCAATTTATATTAACATTAAAGGTGATAAGTTTATGTGTTTTTGAGATCTCAAAGTCTGGTACCACTTCAAGGTTTTTTATTAGGTCTGAGTCTTTTCCACATATGACCAAGTCGAGTGTATGACCACCTACTGACGTTGATACCAAAACACTGTTTATTAAATTAAACATCTCAAATACTTCCTTGAGTTCTTTAGCCTTATTATAATTTTCATCATCTACCCAACAGTTGAAGTCTCCACCAATTAATATATTTTTAATATCGTCCACCACACCCACAAGAATACTAAATTCTTCAATGAATTTAGTCATATTACTCGCTGGTGGTCTATATAATGATATTATATTCAATACCTTATTGTTTCTTGTCAGTTTTAAACAGATATATTCAAACGTTTCAAATACCATTTCATTCATGATAGAAACCCTAGAGAAAGTTTTCGACACAAAGACACTCACTCCTCCTCCAGTTTTGTCCTTTCTTGGTACGTGATAGAAATCATGAGTACACGGCGTCATCTCCTGAATCTTTGAGTCATCACTAATATTTCCCTGCAACCAGGTTTCCGTTAATAAGCATAAATCTAATTCCATTTCGTTAATAAGATTTCTAATCTCTAAGATTTTATTCCCCACCGATTGAATATTTATCAGACCACACTTAACCAATGGGCTAGACTCCATGATCGGTTCTATTTTTTATCCTGGTAAGCTCCTCCTTGTATACTTTACAGTTATCATCATATGTCTTATGATTCGTATCACTGTAATTCCTCATTGTGCAGTTATGATACTTTAACGTATTTACAGTACAATCCGTGGTTCGATGATCCTGGCTACACTTGGCACATACCTGAGTCTTGCTACAATTTTCAGCAGTATGACCAAATTCTTGGCATTTATAACACTGAAATACATTGTAGGAATCATAGATTTTACAGCATCCTCCAAGCGTGGTATATACTCTATCATCTCTTTTACGGAAGACTTTCCTGATAGTTGGACTACACTTTATAATGACGTGTAATTTACCGCTTTGTCTTGATTTAAACTTCCTGATCAATTTAAAGTCTTCTTCATTTTCACATATATCATTCAACCATTCATTCTTCTCCATTATACTGGCAATTATATCATCTTCATTTTCATCAATATTGCAGACCTTGATCTTCGGTATAAGTAGATCCTTTTTATCTACTTCTACCTTAATGTCATTCTTGACCTCTTCTAAGTAATTTTTAGCCTTTTCTAACCCAGTTTTATCCGCAAAATTAACTACCAAGTGGCCTTGTTTAGAGGTTTTGACCTGTTCGACATTCGTGGTTATCTTCTTCATGATAGTTTACTTGATATCTGAAGCCTTCTTATTTTCCTCCGTAGATTTTATAACCAAAGTGTTTCTTGATTTCAACTTACTTGCATATGTAGTCTTGGTCACATTCTCTTTTTCGTATTCCATAAGTTTCTCTTTCAGCTCGACAATTTCTTGACGCATATCCATGTATTGAGCAGTTATCATATCCATAAAACCAGACATCTGTTGTTGTACATTTACCTTTATCTCTTCTATGATGATGCTTAGTCTCGTTATGTCATCAACACATGCAGACTCAACACATTTTGGACATTTATAGATGATGTTCCTGCTTTTTAAAAGAGTACTTGAACCATCCCTTAAATTAGAGCAAGCTACTTCATCATGGTACCATCTTCGGCATTGATCGCATTGCATCCCATCATCGACATAGGACTCACAGTGCCCACACATGCCACGATTGCCTCCATCATCACATTCTTCATAAGCTGCTGCCATTATACTTTCCTCCCTTCCTGTGAGTACCGCGTCAATTTCAGTCATAAATAGACCGAGATCATTCACGGGAATACGTCTTCCTTTTCGTTTTCTAAAGACGGGCATATTGAATCATTTTTCAATGAACTTTTCAAGTAGCCCCACCCCAACGCAAAAATGCTGGGTCAGGCCTTTCACTACAGACCTCACATACAAGGAAACCACTGATTTTTAGCACTATATTTCACTAATATCAACACTAGCAAACACCCACAAAGAGATTTTTCATAGTATAAACAACGAGATACACAAATGATTCCGTTTAAAGCCAGATTCGATACAGAGCACTGAAACACACGTCCACACCCGCGGACTCTACTCTCTCTCTCTCTCTCTCTCTCTCTCTCTCTCTCTCTCTCTCTCTCTCCTTGTGAAACTGCTTCAAATAAATGCATGTTGGTAACGATGATTTCTCGTTTCCTATACTTTCTTACTCAAAGGAATCACCAGTTTATTATTGCTTCAATGAAACAAATCTCATTTCTGATATAATAAAAAAAAAAACTCAAGAATGAATATGGTGATATAACTCTCAGTGGCTAAGAGAGGAAATCTGTCAAATTCGGTGAGAGGAAGGTGTTCAAAGGTTTAGCAGGGAACTTGAAGTCCAGGTAAGCAGTGAAACGGAAATGGAGAACGGTCTTAGATGTCCGTTTGAAGAAAAGAGCTTTGGGGACTAGACAGAGAGAGAGAGAGAGAGAGAGAGAGAGAGAGAGAGAGAGAGAGAGAGAGAGAGAATACTATAATTGGGTTCTCCTCAAAGGGTGCGAATTAATTTGCAAGGTCCTCCATGTCTATATGAAGCTAAATTTTGACCCAGAATTGATCACTCAAGTCTATTATTATTTTTTCTCTCTTCCTTCACTCTAGCTGTTAGCCGTAACTTGCCACTAAACACAGAACAATATCTTTTTGGAAGCCGGGAACACAATAACTTTGTTTCCCTTGATCTATAGATGAGGAAGAGGTCAATGCATCCGGAGACTGGGTGGAGTGTGACGTCATCTGGTATCCTCTCATGCCATTCCAACAGTCAACGCATCAAGATCTGGGTAACCTTCCATTCCCGTTGACAATTAAAGACAAAACAATTCTTTTGTAAAACTGCGACTTCTCTAAATACATCTCTCTGGTAATATCATGAATAGACTGATATTTCAAGTTTTCAAGGATCGGCTTACAGGTCACTTGTGATACAGGGAAAACTTAGCTGAGCTTATCTCTCATATACTTAAAGTTTTCTTGCATTCATGTAATCTGTTCAACGTTTCTTCTTCCATTCCAAATTTTTTCCCTGAATGTTAAGAATCTCTCTCTCTCTCTCTCTCTCTCTCTCTCTCTCTCTCTCTCTCTCGCTTGACTTCGTCCAACTGAAGGAGAATCTGCTTTTCCTTGCCAGATTGTGATTGATTTTAATATTCACTTTCAAAATTAGTAGCCTCCGAAATAGGTTTCTTGGAGTTCTATCCCAATCTTAGCTCTGGGACAACAAGATCACAATTATTTCTTAAAGAGAGAATGTCTGTTGATTATAATAAACAAGCATGACGACAGTAATGATTACAGTAAAAAACTAGAACAGGCACTCGGTAGAGCGCATACCTTCCCTTATATCATGTATATCACAACATAGGCAATTAGATTACGCACATTTGCACTAGTTTCATGTAAATCAGATAAAAATTGGCCACGAAATGACCAATAATCGTTTTTTAACCTTTTGTTGACCTTGAATTTTGACCAAAGGACTCCAAACATATAATCAAACTATCCTTTGATCATGGCAAATTATACCATTAAAGTTCCTTGAGATTCGGTCAAATAGTTTTCGAGTTATGCGAATCACAGACACAGATAAATAAATACACACCCGCCTATCAAAACATAATATTTGCAACGAAGCTGGCGAAGGTAAAAAGAGTTTAAGAAATTTATTCAATAATTAAAAGTTTGAAAAAATATTTCAATGCTATATAAAACAACACATGTTATGACATCGTTGACAAATGACCATAGAAAAGGGGACCGCAGAGACGATAACAAACACTATTAAACAAATAAAATATAGCAATCTACAGGGCTGATATTAAAGTTTTCAATATTTTCTTTATGGATTTTAGAATTTCCTTTTGCTCTAATAAATGGTAGTTTCAAAGTTGAAATGAGGGGAGGCCCGAGTTTCACAAGATTTCTTGGGGCAGACTTTTTCGGTCCTTTGCACATCAATTTTGAATAATAATCCGAAGGTAAAAGAGGAAACTGCAAACACGACTTGCAATAGAATAAAATGCATTTTTCCTATGGATGTACACTAGTGTATGCTGTCCTATCTTATTTTTCACCCTTTTTTTTTTCTTTTTTTTTTTTTCTATGGATGTACACTAGCGTATGCTGTCCTATCTTATTTTTCGCCCCTTTTTTTTTTTTTTTTTTTTTTTTTTTTTCCTATGGATGTACACTAGCGTATTCTGTCCTATCTTATTTTTCACCCCTTTTTTTTTTTTTTTTTTTTTTTTTTTTTTAAGTTTATATAGTTTATATGGGGAGGATCTAACTTAGTGTTGTTACTGTTCTTGAGATATTTTATTTTGAATGTTTATTCATCTCTCGTACTTTATTTATTTCATCATTTCCTTTCCTCACTGAGGTATTTTTCCCTGTTGTTACCCTTGGACCTTTACCATACCGCTTTTCCAACTAGAGTTATAGGCTCGGTTCTAATAATAATAATAATAATAATAATAATAATAATAATAATAATAATAATAATAATAACTAGGAATATACTGAAGGTTAATTGCTCTCAATGCTCGAAGGACTGCATGGGTTGGGTTGGACTGGACACAAGCAGACATTTTTGCCAAGTGTCCCGAGGATTGATCTGAGGGAAAGTAGAATACAAACCCCTTTGCAATAAAATTGCTATGCTATGTGAATATGGTATAGTCGGATTTAAAAACTGATGCAACATTTCTCAGAAGATTTCAATCGAAATTCACTAAATGCTGACTACAACGCGTATCTCAAAAACTTAATATTTTCCTACATTGAAAGCTCTATCACACTAAGTAAGGCTAACATATGATGCACAAATATCAATTATAGAATTATGAATTTCATGATATTTATAAAAATCCTAAAAAAAAAAAAAAATGTAATAGTAATTATTTCAAAGAACAGTAATTACTTCATACTACAAAAATGAAACAAATTTTTTTTTAAATTGCCGCTCAACATAGGATGACCAACATTACCTATATGTATTTGAAGGGACGTTGAAACAGATATTTAAGATCTTACTTTATTATCAATTATTTTAGCAAAAATCCATAAAACCGTGCAATTATCAGTAAAATATAAAGGAAAAAATCTTAACATTAAACCAAATTTACCTTGAATGCACCTAAATTCAACAAAATTTAGATGGGTTGGTAATTTCCCTTTTAGTGGGGAAATTCGTCCTAATAGCCCCATTGCTAGTAAGTGCCTACTAAGGCAGGAACAATGAAGCCCAGGCAACCAGAATTAGCATTAGCCTTCGGACGAACACGATGATCTTTGAGAGAAAAAAGTTTAGCCACCAAGTTTATGGTGAGCTTCTATTTAGTATATTTTATTCCAAATATTATCATCCTTTTTATTTGAAATTAACTATCAGTGATTAACTCTAGAACCACAGAAGACCTTTACCTGGTGAATGGTCAATGTTAGTTGCAAAGATTGTTTATCAAACAAAATACAAAAATAAAAAAAGTCTTCGTAGAAACATCTCTGGCAAAATAAAATCAACTTTCACAATTGATGGCAGTAGGCTATTATTGATTTTTTTTTTTTTTGGATAAAGAATAAAGTAGTTTAGCATCTAATTAAATGAAACATCAATAAGACAAAAATTGAGTGAAAAAAAGGAAATCCAAGTTATATGTGCGTTTAACTAAATAATAAGGCCTATTTCAATACACAAGGAAATATATTTTTTCCAGCTTATTTGATAAATTGATTTGTTTGAATATCTAGAAGGTTGTAGCCTAAATATGGTTTTCCCTTTATTAGGTTTCATTATCATGAACTTTTTAAATACGTGCTTGGTTTACCACAATCTATTAACTTGTTTAGAAGAAATACGATAAAAACGTATTGTTGGATTACGTAAAGAGACATAGATTCCATAATCTACTTCATATATATATATATATATATATATATATATATATATATATATATATATATATATATATATATATATATATATATATATATATATATATATATATATATATATATATATATATATATATGATAAATTCTGCATATTTAGACGTATTTTTCATATTCCAATAAGCCGTGTATTTTGATACGTTATTGTCTGGATTCTCTTAACGACCTCGGGATCAGAGCCCCAGGCAAGATCACACAAAGGTAACAGTTTTTGACCGGCCAGGAGTCGAACACTGGTCGAGGAAACTTGTATGAACATTAACATTCTTCGTAGTCAAATGGTATGTCAATGTTCATTCAAGTTTCCTGGACCAGGGTTTGACTCCTGGCCTGTCAGAAGCTGTTGTCTTTGATTGATTTCTCCTGAGGGTCTGATCCAGAGGTCGGTAATAGAATCCAGACATTAATATGTCAAAAAAATATATGGCATGTATATATATATATATATATATATATATATATATATATATATATATATATATATATATATATATATATATATATATATATATTTGGGCTGAAGTCATGTCGTCCTGATGGAAGTTCCTAAAGTAGCTCCCTAAGGGATATATGTTACTACAGTGATATTCCCTGAGAATTAAACCTTCAGGTCCCAGAATTCTAACTCCTGGAGCGAATATCGTTAAATTTTCTCTCAAGGATATCGCATAATAATAGAGGATGTATTCTTGACACGCCACATAGCAATCTGCACCCCTAATAGCGATTACGCTTCGAGGGGGACATGGCAGAATAGAAGGGGAGCTGTATTAAGGTTACCCCAATTCCTAATTTGTAGCGATTTCGCTCAGTGGTGTTCCCTGTTGATCTAACTTTTCGATGGATTTGCAAGGATTATTATTATGCATTCTCCAACTTCTTTCGCCTTCGGAAGGTTGAGTATTGGGTCTTTACAATGAATAATTTTTAGCTCCTGTTTCACGGGGAAGTTAGAGTAATTTATTGTGTTTAGAAGCTAAGCCTGATACCGGAGGTGCCATGGGTGGTGTCATTCGTTAGCCATTTGTTATTTAGTTAGTAGAACGACTTCCCTGTTTTAAATAGCATTAATTAATTAATTAATTATGTAAGCTATTTAGACAAATTACACTTGCAAAGGTATTTATAATGTGTATAATTTTCCTTTCGATCGTATAGTTAGAGTTTCAGTGAGTGAGGTAACCGAGATCTCTTCTCACCTAGGTAACCTAACCTAGGCGTTTTATTATACGTTCAGACATTTCCCTGGTTACCCTCGTGTATTGTTTTATCAATTCATTTAGAGATAGTTGTCTCCTAGAATTAGATGAAGCATTACACGTCTCCAAAAAGGGGATTTAAGTGTAATTCCTCCTTACCTCTGAGCGTAGCCTTAGGCTACAACCCTAGTGGGTCGGCCTCGAATTTTTAATTCAGGCATGACTAGCCTACGGTTTTTCTACCCTTCCCCTGTAACCGTAGATGCAGGTTTTAGCGTTTGGGTCAGAACCTCAGAGTATTTAGTCTGTGGTCGGTAGCTGACTAGCAAGGTGAATAGAATTCCATTGCTAGGTTAGGCTGCCGACATAGGAGGCTAGACCTCCCTAGGCCACTCCTGAAGGGTCTGTGCGATATGATACTTTCTCCATGTGGCCTAGCAGACTAGTCCTGTACCGGCAGACCCTAAGCTGAAGAACAGAATTCTTCTACTGCTTAGGGGACACTGGCACTAGAACCCCGTTCCTTTATTGTTTAGAGGTGGCGGCGAGGGTGCTACTAGCCTCTTTATTGTATTATTCTAACCCTACGCTAGGGAATAGAATTCTTTAGCCACATGGGATAGTTCTAATACAGGAACGGAGTTTCATTAGGTGAGGTAGGACAGGCTATACGGCCAGCTCCTGCCGTACCTTATACAGGACCCTCTTTTCCCTCCCCATCTATCCCTTTATGTTGCTGGCTTCCTGCAACCTTACCGTTGCCGGTGGGTTGCCGGGACCAACCATACTCCCTCTCTACAGCCGTTGTCGACTGACAGTAGCTATATCAGCGGCAGGCAGCCATGACAGCTGCCGGCCGGCAGTCATGGCAGCCGCCGGCTGGCAGTCATGGTGACTGCTGGCAGGCAGCCATGGCGGCTGCCGGCCGGCGGCTGGTGGCCATGTTGACTGTGAGTGGGAAGTCCCTTCTGTCACCAAGGTTCTTCAGTTCTCCCTTGGACTGCTAGCCACACCTTTTGTTGCCAGACGGGCACAGATTGGTGCTGACTCAACTGGCAGCACGCCGACTGTACTGACACTTCCGGCCGGCAGGGTATAGGCAGGACCTTGCTGGCGACAGTACTGTAGCTGAATGGAAGCTTGAATGTTACATTCTCCCCTTCCATTTGAACCTTCTTTCTGGAAAAAGGTAGTAAAATTAGACTTTTACATCCATATTTACTATATACATACACCGTATTAGGTAGTCTTTTCTCCATGCTATCTCTCTTTCTTTTAGCTAGCAGGCTGGATATGCCGGCAAGAGCTAGTTATGCCGACGACATGTTGGTTGAACTACGGTATATGTTTATACAGGTAGTCAGCATATTTGCAGTATTGGATATACTGCAGATAGAAAGCTACTGTATATATTATACTAGTAGTGATTTCATATATATCTTGAGTATTCCTATCTGGGTATTTGTGGAACCCTATCTCATACTGAAAGAATATAATTTCTTCAATGTTCTGATTAGAAATCAGTCTTCAGATTACCCTGCAATATCAAAATTTTTAAGGGCTGGAGATTACACTCCTATCCCTTAAAGGGCAGAGCCCTTATCCTTGAGTCTCCCTGATTAGGAAACTCTGTTTTAATATTGTAAGGGAGGCCACAACAAATAGGTTGGGCAGGATACACAAATATATGTCTTTATTTTTCTCCAGTCCAGTTGGCATCGTGCCAGCTGGACCGTGCAGTCAGATGCTTGCCATAAAGGCAGCACACTGGCTGGATCACACTATATATAATTATGCAGTAGCCAGTAATTTGCAATGTGGTACATACTGCAAATAGAAAACTACAGTACGATTATACAGCAGTTATTTCTAACATATCTTGGGTACCCTTATGCGAGCTTCTGCTGGTGCCGTTCTTATATTGAAGGAATAGTGTTTCTTCATTATGCTGATTGAGAAATCAGTCATCCTTACCCGACAGTGTTAAGAATAAAAGGGACAATGAATTATACACGTCTCTACCCCTTGGGGTGAGAACCCTTTTAGTTGGAGTCCCTTTGATAAGGGAATCTCCTCACATTTAATACTGAGGGGAGGTAACAGCATTTGCTTGCAGAGGATACACAAGTATGTGTCTCCTACTATCCCTTTATAGCTTGCTATCATAAGCTATTTTGTTAAAAGACAAATTTTGATATATTGGTTATCAGTGAGATAATCAATCGTATACTCATCCTGTTTTCCTTTCTTTACAGGAAGAACACCAGATGTCATGTGTTGCAGTCTTCTGCAAAACTGAGAGTAAGTGTTTTTACGGTCATAATGCATGCAGGTTTCATGCTCCCTGCAATATTATTTCCGAACCCCTGCATTATTGGAACCCGCAGGCTCGCAAAGTATGATGGACCTTAATGTCCGAGGGTTTCAAGAATCCCAAGTCGGTAGAGACTAGGGATGCAGCTCATTTCAAATTACACAACTGGGTGAGAGGCTTTCAGAAAATCTCTCCGGGATCTTACCTGCCTAATGACAGGATGCGTAGGATACTATTTCCAACAGCAAGTAAGGAAACAGTGGTACCCCAGACACGAGGTACATCTCCCTACGGCCAAATAGCCTTTCGTAAGGAGGGCAGAAAGCACCCACGGGAAGAAGGGGAGAACGTTGGGTTGAAATTGTCTCCGTCTATGCCGGCTCTAGAGCCAGCGACATCAATATCTCTGCCTTCTATCCCTCTATTAGATGGAATGGACCAGTTATGGGCCCAAGTGAAAAATCTAATAAAAAACTTGCGCTAGCAGGACGAAAAGCAGGAAGCGAAATGCAAGGTAGAGCCTTGTAAAGCTCCACTTGTCGCTCCCCAGACGTCATACAAACGACCCATAGATCAAGACCTTCCGACATGCTCCAAAACCAATCCCTGGAAGTTCGCGGAGCAGATGCCGATTTTAAACGGCAAACTCAACATCTCGGAGAAGATGGGTGCTGTTCCTTTGGACAAAATCCAGTTTTGGCCTAGCTATGACGTTTCCCTAACTGTTTCGTTCGACTGAAGTATGAACCAATGTCAAGAAAAGGAACGGAATCAAAGGAGGTTATGATTCTCGACCATGATAAAGCACATGCTATCCTATCAAGTAGTATAAAAAAGGCGGGTTACTCGTTGTCGAAGGTATTCACACCAGGTAACAGGCACTCATCCTGTTTTGCTCCTGCTTCAATTTCATTCCTCTTTACGGAAAAAGCATTTAAATATGTCACCGAGCCAGTGGAGGCATGTAGACCATGTCCTACACTCGAGGAGTGCGAGCCACTGTCACTAGCCTTTCCCAGACAAAAGAACCTGAAGGATGTCCACTTAACCTTTTCAGTAGGAAGACTTGAGGCGGATGTCGCCAGTCGACAATTCAAGGAAAATCTCCCTAAAATATCCGAGTTTCTCTTACATGATGAACAAGAGACAAAGGAGAGACTTGCAGCCTCCTTATCTCTACAAAACTACATAGAGTTCTGTTCAGCTCATCAAGATACCCCAGACATGCTCAAGGTCTTAGCTAAAATACATATGGTTACCTTAGTAAAAGACCTTTATGCCTTTATAAAGGCTAGAAGAACATGTAGGGAGTTTGTGTTCGCTACCGTGATAGCGAAACACGAAGCAAGGAAGCTAATATCTTCGAACATCTGGGGTAAAGACCTCTTTCCAGACGAGGTAGTCAGGAAAGTGATTAAAAAGGCCACCACAGAGAAAGTAGGACTTCTCCAAAAGTGGGGCATCCTTTCAAAAAGAGAGTCTTCCACGGTTGTGTGTCCCCAGCCAAAGAGGAAGACGGAAAGTTCTGGAAATTTACTTCAGACTGTTCAACAACATCCCACAGTTGCAGTGACCGCACTGCCACAGGCAGGTGGTCGAAAATATAATCCTACTGCTTCTGGTAGGAGGGAGGTTCCTTTAGGATCGCTGGACCTTCGATTCTTGGACCCATGGCCTAATCAAGATTGGACTAAGATGGGAGGTAGAGATGTCTCTACCACCAATTCCTCAACTCCTCCTATAATCCAAAACCCTCCTGAGGAGTTTACGTGAGAGCTCTAGAGCATACAGGTGGTAAGGAAACTATAGTCCATCGAATTCCAGGGAAGGCCGTTGAGTGTCCATGAGAAGGACTCAAGAAAACTCAGAGTCATTCTGGAGTTGTCGTCACTCAACAAGTCCAAATAAAACAACAAGTTCAGAATGTTAATCCTTCTGAACATAAGGACCTGAAAGTCGTCTATTGGCAACTTACAGTCAATCACCCCCCTCGCCTCCCATCTAGGATTCAAGTTACACAAGGTAATGTATATCCTAAGAAAGATACTTGTCGGACAAGACACAGCCCTAAATATCTTCATAAAATTAGCAGACACAGTCACGTAATAATTAATCCTAGGAAAGGTTCAGGCAACAATGTACCTGGACGAGAGGCTGGGTTGGGCAGCACCCAAGGTGGCTGGTCTATGAACATCCAAGGAAATGATCCGGTCCCCGGAACATCGCGGATACAAGATAAGCTTCAAGAAGTCTCGATTCTCTCCAGCTCAAGGGTTTCAATGGTGAAAAAGCCATTGAAGCCTGTGGTCACACCAACTCTCCTTTCCTTTGGGAATGTAAAAGGAGATTACAAGGTCGGTCAAGAGACTCAGGTAATCAGTCAGATTCCCTATACGCGAAGAGGGAGGAGCTCTGATCTCTCCAGTTTGCAATAGAGACAGACCCAGTGCTAAGAGCAATGCTGCAAGATGCATTAAGAGTCTGGAGAAAACATGCAACAAACGCTCGAAGAGATCTAAACAGACCGATATCGGTCCTTCCTTAATTGCTTCCCTAACAAAGGTCAAAGCCCGAAAGTCCCAAGACCATGTTGGTCCTGTCATAAGTGGGGAAACTCTCTGCACACGGATCAGACTGCCTACGGCTGATCTGGGACTCCAAAGCGATAATGAGACGCTGCAATCGACGATGCTAGAGAACGTCTCATACAGTGTAGGTGTAGTTAACCATCCCTTCCCTAAAGGGATGGAACCTGACAGCAGTTCATGTATAATTGATCCGCAATGTGACAGTCGATGCTCTGCTTGGGCTCAAGCTGATAGAGTTAGAATGGTCCACGGAGGCAGACCTATTGTCTCCCAGATGGGAACAAGTCCCCGAACTGCAGTCCGACCTCTTCATTATGAGCGTTGTCAAGGAACTACCTCGATACGTAGCCCCATATGGCGAACCTCTAAGAAAAAATTACAGAAATCAGGTCTCTGAAATGGAAGGGATAGACTTAGGATTTCCAATTCATCCCATCCAACACCTGCTGAAGGTCCTCAACATGCTGAGAACCTTCGAGGGAGGATTAGCTCTGTTGGCTCCCAAGTAGCCCAAGAGCAATCTGTCATCTTTGAAGAAGGAACGGAGGCTGAGGCTGTCCCTAGCTCTAAACCCAGAACTATTTCAGAAGGTTCAGAGATTAATTGCCTTCGATTTATCAGAGAATCTGAACCCTTCATTGCATGATTTTCTTGCCCCAACGGTTAGGAAAAGATTTGGGATCTCAAAAGGCATTATAGAATTCTTAGAAGAATACAAGTCTAAGTCAACTAGAAGACAATATGAGTTACCATGGAAAAAGTAGGTTGCTATCGTAAAAGCAAAAGGATCAAAAGCGATTTCAATAACTTTTGTCTGTCCTTCTTTATCCATCTTCATAACCAGGGTTTGGCGGCCAGCACGATAACTACGTGCAAGTCAGCCTTGACTAGACCTCTTCTATATGCTTTTCAAGTGGAATTGGCGAATGAGATCTTTAATAAGATCCCGAAGGCATGTGCAAGGCTTAGGCCTGCAGCACCACCAAATCCCATCTCTTGGTTTTTGGAGAAAGTTCTACACTATGCCTCATCCGTGAACAATGAAGATTGTTCGCTTAAGGATCTAACCTAAAAGGTTATTTTTCTCTTCGCTATAGCCTCATGCGCTAGAGTTAGTGAAATAGTGGCCCTATCTAGAGACGAGGGCCACATTCAGTTTGCAGAAGCAGGAGAACTGAATCTCTTCCCGATCCAACTTTTCTCGCTAAGAATGAGCTACCCACTAAAAGGTGGGGTCCCTGGAGAATCTGCCCTCTGAAGGAAGATGTCTCTCTATGTCCGGTAGAGTGTCTAAAGGTCTATCTTCGTAGAACTTCAGATTTCAGGGTAGGAAAGCTCTTTATAGGAGGAACCTCTGGATCAAATTTATCCCTAACACAACTGAGGGCGAATCTCACCTACTTTATTCCCAGAGCAGATCCTGACCAGTACTCGCGCAGGTCATGATCCGAGAAAAATTTCTTCATCACTGAAGTTCTTTCAGTATATGGACTTTGAGTGTCTTCGTTCATACACCGGATGGAAATCATCCAGAGTGTTTTACAAACACTATGCAAAACAGGTCCATGAACCGAAGCACTATGTAGTGCCGGCAGGTAGTGTATTAAAACCTGGCCTCTAATTACTGTCATAAATAGTTAATTGCTTGGGACTTCGAATGACCTCGCTCATATACTGGATGAGAATCCTCCAGAGTGTTCTACAAACACTATGCTAAGCAGGTCCATGAACTAAAGCATTATGTGGTGACGTCGGGTAGAGTATTTACCCCGGCGTTTGATTCTGCGATGAACAGCTAATTGACTGGACTGTCAATTAAAGGGAGAAAGGGTCATCTCTCTTAGTATGACCTCCTTCGAATAAGTGTTACCATGGTGACACTACTTCTGTTAAAAAACCCCAGGTATGGAATTATACAGACAGCACTAGTGCTGTGTGTACGTAGTACACAGTGTCGATAGAAGGTAACCGGTACAGAAATTCTGAAGAGAATTTTTTTTATAAATTTTCTTCAATCTGAGAGTGGTATTCATCATTTTTTTTATCTCAAGAAAGAAATATAATTTCTGTGTATGTTATATGTATAATTCCGTTATCATGCTACATTCGTTTTACTTGCTAATTCACTTAGTCATTTATCAAAAATAAATGTCTATTCGAATGTAATTGCGTCCTAATTCGCCGACAATTGCATGATTAAAAGTCCAGAGTATGTACTCTTCATATATTTATATGCTCACAAACAATGGATATAAGAAACACTGATAAGTATATGGCAATATACACAAACTACAAGACGGTTTGCATATCCAGCGTATACTTATGTTTGTTCATACAATATATGCTAGCCTTGAGACCCCTTTTCTACTGTCTAGAATGACTCTTCCCTGTAGGAGGCAGGAAGCACTAACATCGTGTATGATTAGTGATAATGACAGATAACTGTAATGTCATTTGTCTCGATTGGTCCAAATGATCATAGAAATTTTGTCCCAAGGTAAAAGCACTAATGAAAATCCAGATACACTAATGCTCTGGTATGCTTCCATCAGGACGACATGGCTTGAACCCAAAAAAAACGGATTTTGAGTAAATTGAAAAATCTATTTTTGGGTGAGATCGCCCTGTCGTCCTTGTGGACCCACCCTTCTTTTCTAAAATAAAAGACCTTCACAGTATCCCTCCCTGAAGTATTGTATCTGTAGCACCATGCTCAATGCTACAAGGAATGTCCGCCATCTTGGAGATGGCGCTGTTGTGGTGGTCAATAGTAGTATGAGAACTGGGGTAACCTTGATACAGCTCCCCTTCTATTCTGCCACATCCGCCTCGAAGCGTAAACGCTATTAGGGGTGCAGATTGCTATGTGGCGTGTTAAGGATACGTCCTCTGATATTATACGATATCCTTGAGAAAAAATTTAAGGATACTCGCTCCAGGAGTTAGAATTCTGGGTCTGGAGATTTATTTCTCTGGGAATATCACTGTAGTAACATATATCCCTTAGGAAGCAACTATAGGAACTTCCATTAGGACAACATGGCGATCTAACCCAAAAATAGTTTTTTCGCTTTGCTCAAAATCCGTATATATATATATATATATATATATATATATATGTGTGTGTGTGTGTGTGTGTGTGTGTGTGCAAAAGAACCACACGGCCAACGGGAAAATGAAAATAGGAACTATAAGATTATGTCCTGACTGGTTTGCTATTTGCATTATTCCTGTGGTTCTTTTGCATCTGAGCATCAGGTTACCCTGTTATTTTTACTTGCATAATTATACATTATATATATATATATATATATATATATATATATATATATATATATATATATATATATATAAATATATATATAAATACATATATATATATATATATATATATATATATATATATATATATATATATATATATATATATATATATATATATATATATATATATATATATTATAGAAAATAGGGGTAAAATAATGTTGCAAGGAAGAGCACAAAATATCGTTCGCTTAGAAAAGAGTTACACAAATATTAGATTACTTTGCTTATATCTTTAATAACAACGAGCATATAAACGCTTTATTACACCACTTTTGTTTTTTCTATCATATGATAGCTCATCAGCACCAAAACATTTTCTTTCTATCAAAATATGTTACACCAACAGCTCTACAGTTTTCTTCAAAATTATATCCCCCCCCCCCGAAACCAGCAGTTTTCTTCCAAGACAAGATACGCCTTCCTACTATGTATTTCAGAGCCGATATGTGACATTATTTATCGGGAATGTCTTTTAATAAGGCTATTCGTTAGACAGTTATGGCAGCCTGAAACAATAGTTACAACACATCTCCGTAATTGTTATTCAAGCTTCTGACTACTCCTCTGATTCTACGTTGTAGTCAGCGAGAACCAATACTCCCTTCCTCGGGTCCCTCATTCCCATATCAACAAGCTCTCCCACTTCCCCTATCATCTCACGTCCTCCCACTCACTCCTCATACCCCTCCCCCCCCCCCTCTCTCTCTCTCTCTCTCTCTCTCATTGCACACACAAAGAGATAAAGCCTTACACATACCTTTCTATAGTAATTTGGTTAAATAGTTTAGAGATATGTGTTTACTGCAATAAAGATTCTGTTGTCAATGGACACGATTCAAGCAAAAAACTGCAGAGGTTCACTTGCTAGCGATCCCAGAAAGTGGTTTGTCACTGGGTAGTGGAGGTATGGTATACAATCTTAGATGCCGAAATGGTTGCAAAGCTGTGAATGCACTACAACTTTTCAATATATTCAACAAACGAGGAAAACTGGAGCACTGAAAATAAGTCCTAATAGGTAATTATTACCCATAACTATTTATGTATAACTTTATATACCAAATTTTCCAACGATTATATCTTTAGTTAACTTATAGTGTTATTAATATCATGATGAATACCATGAAAACATTTTTTTTTTTTTTTTTTATCAGTAATCGGTTTTCCCCTAATTATTCTTACATTTTTTTATATAACCCATATTGTTCCTCTTTACAGAAATGTAGAGAAAATATAAGTTTATTTCAATTGACACAGGAAGTCTACTATAACATATAATATAATTATATCATACAATGAACAAAAAACTCATCTTTTGATGACAAAAGAAACATGTTTCTGGCCCAGGGAGAGAGAGAGAGAGAGAGAGAGAGAGAGAGAGAGAGAGAGAGAGAGAGAGAGAGAGAGAGAGAGAGAGAGAGAGAGAGAGAGGTATATAAATTTAGTTAATTGAACAAATTTGTTTGTTCGTTCTTCCTTTAATTTACCTTGGGTGTAACACTATGAATTGGATAATTAAAATTTTTGTTATATCATGGCTTTGACTTAGAAAGCAATTCATTCTTACATTGCAAATACAACGTAGATCGTCAATATATTAATTGATTATGGTAGTCTAAATTCTACCCGCGAAAATAATGAACAAAACCAATATGAAATATTTGCATATGGAAGAAACAAGTATTATCGGTAAATGTCTAGGAGAAGGCTGCACCCGTTTTTCAAGTATTAACGACGAAAAACGGCAAAAAACAACCAGATTATTGTTGCACATCGCATAGAAACATGAGGAAATGAATAAAAAATAAACTAAGACTTAACTCTTACACAAAATGTAAGCATAAACCTACTACTACAATTATGGGGGACCCCTGTGGGAAGCGGGGTTTTTGGGTGGGGGGAGGAGGAGAAAAGTGATTTTTCGGGGCACTACCGAACCTAATACAACTACCTACCCTACCCTGGGGGCCCTGTACCCCTACCTAGGCCTACCGGGTGGTGGGGGGTGGGGGGGGGGGGCTCGGGCCCCCCCCCTGCGACCCCCCCTTAAGGCCACAGTAATTTTCAGGGCACCACCAAACCTAAGACACCCACCTAACCTAGCCTATGGGGCCCTGTACCCCTACCTAGGCCTACCAGGGGGGGGGGGGGCTTTGCCCCCCTGCGACCCCCCTTCGTTATACTATCACCATTATAACATTCTATAAATCAATGAAGTTTACCTTAAACTGTTGGTTGGTAAAGATGTGGTGCTGCTTTGAGGAAAACGTGAAGCCGTTGCGATGGTTCCCTGACATGCAACTTGAAGTAGGAAGTGGCAAGGTATCCGACGAAGTGTTTTTTCCTCCTACCATATTTCGGCACTAAATTCTTCACGTCCCGCCACTTCCTCTCCACAGTATTGGTATGAGCCTGTGTCTGGGGATCAACGAAGTGAAGGCTGTGGTTAACCGTCAAATGCTTGAACCCTTCCTCTGCCAGACAGTTATAAGCTCGCCAACAGTCCGAAATTATAGTTGTGCCTGGCTCGATCCTCTCCTTAATCAGCGAGAGCAGGGTGTCACGATCTCGGGTTTCCACGGGGACCAGAAAAAACTCACGTGATTCTCGGCAAATACCACCAAATACCCACTGGCCGTCTATTACTCGGCCAACATTATATTTGCGTTTGCCGAATTTGGACTCGTCAATTTCTACTGTACAATTGTGGCCGCCAATTTTCTTGCTGCGCCTTAATACCCAATTAATTAAAACTTCCCTGCAAAAAGAAGACCAATCACAGACAGTACCTTTATTTAATTTCAATTCAGAAATGGCCACATCGTAGCAAAACCAGTTTTGAACCCACAAAACTATAAATTTTAAATTAGTTTCAATGTCCAGTTTTCCTTTGGAAAACCAGGTACCCACAAACACCGACACTTTATATGAACAACGCTTACGTCTACGTCCTTTAGTAATGTAAGACTTGTCACACCTAAAACTATGTTTCTTGTAGTCAATCCTACACACTTTCTCACAATGCGGACACTTTTTATTTTGCAAAATTAAATTGTGTCTCCGGCACAAATCCACAAGTTTTTCGATTTTCCCCGAATAGGCTAACACAAATTCACCGTAACTTAAGAAACAGTCGGCACAAGAAACGGGAATTTCAATTTCTTGTGCAATATCAGACGACGTGCTTGCTACGGCCTCCATGTCTAGGAACGAAATAAAATGGCTGGGTAAGAAAATGTATTGTCGCACTGTGATGGGTAAGAAAATGTATTGTCGCACTGTGATTGGCCAAACGTGAAGACGTCATTAGGAAAGAAAATGTATTGTCGCACTGTGATTGGCCAAACGTGAAGACGTCATAGTGCACTAGTTTGTCTGCGGATAATAGTGGTTACAGGGCTCATTTGAGCAAAAATAAGACACAGTCAACAATAACAACAGACTTAGAAAAATCTGGAGGAAGACAAGAGTAGCGTGAGTTTGATCGTCGATATTTCGACTATTAATGATTTTCACTAAATTATCTCACTGGTATACCATTATATACATACATTCCTACATATTCTAGTAAAAATAAATTGAATATCAGTGTTATCTTCATGCGGCCCTCTCCTAGACATTAACCGTATTTTCTATCATTAATAAGAGCAGTTAAAACTAAGAATTTCTTTCCTATTTTATCAACTTAGTAACTCTCTCTCTCTCTCTCTCTCTCTCTCTCTCTCTCTCTCTCTCTCTCTCTCTCTCTCTCTCTCTCTCTCTCTCAGGTGTATAATCGGTCAATTTAAGGGAAACAAGAAGGATCATGTATCAAACTGGTATTGGGAAATTTTCTCTTCTGTTCAAATGAATACACCCGACAACCATCGCAATATAAAAATTTTATTTATCAAATATTGTTTCACCCATTTATAATTATGAGGACTGCGAGTTCTTACATACATATTTTAAGAATAAAGATTACATAAGTTTGGAACATGCTAATGGTAATAATGTTTCTTAACATAAATTCCATAATCAAAAGTACTAGTTTTTCTTATTCATTTTCAGTTAACGTGTCCCTGTTGTTGATACATCCGTACTGTATCGAAAGGTTCCGTTCCGCTTCCGTACTCTCCCTGTGGTAAAATAGATACAATTCCGTCCTTGTTCCGTACTACTACACTCGTACTCTCAACGTACCATCCGTGTGTATCTGTGATCGAGGTATAGGAGAAGGATCCCTGTTCTTTTACAAACAATTCTGATATATAAATAAACGCACAAATGATTTCAAAATGCCTTTTCCTCCATGATAGAAAAACATTGAATTCCCGAGGAGAGTTTCATGCAGAATTTTTAAACAACCAATTGTGCCCCGACTGGCTCTAGCTCCATGAGTGCAGTCTAGTTTGAATAGCAAATTGCATGAATGACAAAGATTCTGTGCCGTCAGCCAGATAAAATCATGAATATTTGCACAACAGAAATGGAAAGAAGAAAAAGTTTAATTTTTTTTCCTTACTGTTTGCAAAGAAAAAAAATATGCAAGAAAAAAAAAGCAAAAAAAAATCAAAATTTTTAGCAACAAACACTTGCGACACGAGAGTCATCAACAGACGCACGTGTTGAAGTAACAATAATTCATTAATTTGAAATAAAAAGGTTGTTGTGATAGGTGATCAAATATCTTTTGTTATTCATGGCTAAGGATGGTATAAGAAATATTAATGCAGGTATTTCAATACCAAAAAAAAAAAAAAAAAAAAAAATAAGACATCTTTTTGTAAAAACGAGAAATATACTTGAATAAATGCCGATTAAAAACAAGAATGTACTAGATATACTTCATATTCAAATAATCCATACATAATATGCAGCAACATATCAAGGCCTCCTCATCAATGAACTTTTGATTTTAAGTTACGTTTTAATTTAGTGGAGTGTGGATTTGCATGATTGATATTATTGTGCAGTCATATTTTGTGTTCTTATGGTCAGGATTTGCATTTATATATATATATATATATATATATATATATATATATATATATATATATATATATATATATATATATATATATATATATATATATATATATATATTATGATGACATGTATTAGGAAGTTTTCCTGTTGTGTATTCAAAATACTGCTTACTCATTTGACTCCCGCTGCCGCCGCAGAGATTATGACTACACCAATAGGGAGCTTACCAGCAAGCACGGAGGTACTCTGCTTGGGTATTCTTTCAGTTTATGCAAGGGCTGCCAGACCACGTCCTTATATGGCCCCACTACTCCTCAAAGCAGAGCACATTGTACCAACCGTGTGGCACACAATTGTACATAATTATTTTGTATATATTATGCTTGTATCTGCGCTCTTCCCTCGCACTAAAAAGAACCTGAATGATCATGTCTTCGTTTTGCTCTGTAACATTGTCTGTCTCTCGAACAGGTCATGTCCTGTTGCCTTGAGGTTTTGTATATAAAGAAGAGTGTTCCTCAATAAAACTCAATTGATGCATCCTGCCTTTGAGTTCACAACTCCTCTCTCGGCCCGTCAAATTGGTGACCCCGGAAGTCGACTCGCTCCCACTGCCTTCCACCCCCACCTCCCTCGCCCCTCCATCGTTGGTACTATGACGGAGACAGACTCTACCACAGCAGTTGGCGCCGCCCCATTGAAACTTTCACCGTTCGCCACCGGAGAAGCGTTTGCTTGGTTTCAGCGCGCAGAAGTCCAGTTTCGTATCAGGGGCGTGACTCGCTCAACCACCAAAGCAGATTATGTTCTCGGGGCGATACCCGAGGACACCTTCCCAGAAATATCCGACTGGCTTTGTGAACAAGGAGACACCCCAGTAGCGTATGAAACCCTCAAAACATACCTTCTGCAGCAGTACTCGCCGTCACCAGCCGCCCGTATAGCAAAGCTTTTTCAGCTCTCGCAACAACCGTTGGGGGACCAAAGGGCTTCGCTTGCCCTCAGGGAAATGACCAGTATCGCTCGCCTTCAACCTGCCGCAGACGGCTCTCCTCGTGAGGTGAACCTACTTTGTGCCCTTTAGATACGCCGTTTACCTGAACCTGTACGCGCTGCGATACCCGATGTCGATAGTTTACCCATAAAGGACTTGATGACCGAAGCTGACATGAATGCCGTAGGACATACACGCCTACCCCGTGACGTGCCGAAGCGGCGACAAAGCCGCCCACCACCCACCAATCGCTCGCGCCCCAACGAACGACTTCTACAGCCACTTACTACCTCCCATCCGCCGCAGTTTTACTACTACCACTTCAGATTCGGGGCAACCGCGAAGAAATGTGCCAAAGATTGTCAGTGGCCAAAAAACGTGTAAGTAGGCCATCGCTTGTGGCGGTGGCCTCCCATGTTTCTAATCTTTTCTTTTTACAGGATGCAGGAACGGGCGTGCGATTTTTGGTAGACACGGGTGCTTGTCGTTCTCTTTTGCCAAGGAAACTCTTCAAGGCACGACGTAGTCTGTCTACATCTGCCGACGTCCGCTTAGTAGCTGCCAACGGATCTGCGATACCCACCTACGGTTACGAGAATCTCACATTATCGTTCGGAAACGGTAAATTCAATTGGAATTTTCTCGTTGCTGACGTCACAATGCCAATCCTAGGTGCGGATTTCCTCTCTCATTTCCACCTTCTGGTCGATGTCGCCCCCCAACGATTGGTCAACGCAGACTCATACTTGTCGACACCTCTTCAACCAGCCCCCTCTATCCTCGCTCTCCATATCAGCGCACCCACGGATGCCTACGCCCACCTCCTCATGTCGTACCCGGAAGTTTTCCGTCCAGAACTTCGCCAAACGGCCACGGTTCCTGCCAAGCACGGTATTTATCACCATATCAAGACGACGGGACCCCCAGTCTTCGCAAAATTCAGACGTCTGGCACCGGAACGATTGGCAGCCGCCAAACAGACGTTCGCCGAAATGGAGAAAATGGGCCTTTGCCAAAAGGCCTCCAGCCCATGGTCGTCACCCTTACAAATCGTTCTGAAGAAAGACGGCTCCCTCCGTCCGTGCGGCGATTACAGGCGCCTGAACATGCAAACAGAAGCGGATCACTACCCCCTCCCAAACATTGCCGATGTGACCTCCTACCTGCACAAAGCGAAGGTTTTCTCTACGCTCGACCTCCTGAAGGGGTATTATCAGGTGCCTATGAACCCAGAGGATATCCCCAAGACCACCATCACCACTCCGTTTGGTACATACACCTTCAATTACTCTTGTTTTGGCCTTCGTAATGCTGGGGCAACGTTTCAACGTCTCATGGATGGCATCTTAGGGGACCTCCCTTTCTGTGTATGTTATGTGGACGACATACTTGTGTTCTCCTCCTCAAAAGAGGAACACCTCCGTCACCTACGCATCGTGCTCGACCGCCTGCAAAAAAACGGCCTTGTAGTCCGGTATGACAAGTGTACCTTTGGCGCCAACGAAGAGTCGTTCTTAGGCACCGTATCACTCCTGAAGGAGTCCATCCCCTCCCTGAGAAGGTAGCAGCCGTTCAGAACTTCCACGCGCCCTCAATCGTCAAAGCTCTGCAGGAATTCTTGGGCATGATCAACTATTATCACCGTTTTCTGCCAGCCATTGCCGCCACTCTTGCTCCCCTCTACGCCTCCCTCAAGGGCAAGCCAAAGGACCTGAAGTGGGGTCCCCTTCAAGAAGCAGCTTTCTGCAATGCAAAAAGGCCCTATCAACTGCTGCGGCTCTCACTTTTCCTATCCCACACGCCCCTCTCCTTCTGTCCACCGATGCCAGCGACGTCGCTATTGGTGCAGTACTCGAGCAGGTGGTCAAAGGCTCGCCCCGCCCATTGGCCTTCTTCAGCAGAAAACTGTCCAAGGCAGAATCGGGTTATTCTACCTTCGATCGCGAATTGCTGGTAGTGCACTTGGCTGTCTGTCACTTTCACCATTTCTTAGAACGTACGCCCTTCGTCATTCGCACAGACCACATGCCTCTGGTGCACGCCTTCACTCGACAGTCTGACGCCTGGTCCGCCCGTCAACGCCGACATCTCTCCGCCGTGGCTGAATACAATTGCACCCTCCAATACGTCCCTGGGAAAATGAATCCCGTTGCCGATGCCCTGTCAAGAAACACGTTGACTGCCGTTCAACTGGGATTGGATTACAACGCCCTGGCTGAAGCCCAACAACAGGATCCAGAGTATCAAGCTTGTAGGACATCCTGCACGTCCCTCCGTTGGGAAGATTTTCCCCTCGAAGACTCCAACACCACCCTCCTCTGTGACGTCAGTACTGGTAGACGTGACCTTGGATTCCTGCTCCCATGCGCCGACAGGTGTTTGATTTCATTCACGGCCTTTCACATCCCTCGTGCCGTTCTACTACACAGCTGCTGGAGGCAAAGTTCATTTGGCACGGCATTTCTAAGGATGCTAAGGATTGGGTCCGCGCCTGTACTCCTTGCCAAACTTCCAAATTACATCGACAAACGGATTCAGGAGTGGGCACCTTTCCTTAACCTCAGCGTCGTTTCGCACACATTCACGTCGACGTTGTAGGCCCCCTACCCACATCACAAGGACATCGTTACCTGTTTACCGTCATCGACCGCTCCACTCGTTGGCCTGAAGCCATTCCCATGGAAACTGCAACGTCCGCCTCATGTACATCTGCCTTATTTTCTGGATGGATTTCAAGATTCGGTATCCCTGAGCATATTACTTCTGACAGGGGAACCACTTTCACCTCTCAATTGTGGACATCATTAGCAAGTCTCCTGGGCATCACCCTACATCAGACAATGGCCTACAACCCTGCTGCATATGGAAAGGTTGAACGTTTTCATCGCACTCTCAAAGCAGCTTTGATGTCCCGCTGCAAGGATTGCAACTGGTTTACTCAACTTCCCTGGATCCTCCTGGGACTAAGGACCACTCCTAAAGTTGCCCTCGACGTCTCGGCAGCTGAAATGGTGTATGGCGACCCGTTGGTCGTCCCTGCCGAATTTTTTCCTTTTACAACCTCCTCCGACGATCTCCAGTGCATACGTCACGTCGTGGGAAAATTTACTCTGTGTCGCCAGACTTACAAGCCCCCAGCGAAGCATCACATACCAACGGACTTGCACTCTGCAATGCACGTCTTCCTGCGCAACGACACTAGCAAGCCACCACGAACGCCCCCTTACACGGGCCCTTTCCTTGTGATCCGACGCAGTCCGAAAGCATTCCTACTAAACATTTGGGGCAAAGAAGACTGGGTCTCCATTGATCGTCTAAAACCTACTTATCTTCTGCCAGATGACCCGCCTACAGTTCGCCTCTCTAGATCAGGGCGCCCTATTTAACATGTACAGTATGTCATTTTTAGGGGGGGGGGAGCCATGTACCAACCGTGTGGCACACAATTGTACATAATTATTTTGTATATATTATGCTTGTATCTGCGTTCTTCCCTCGCACTAAAAAGAACCTGAATGATCATGTCTCCGTTTTGTTCTGTAACATTGTCTTTCTCTCGAACAGGTCATGTCCTGTTGCCTTGAGGTTTTGTATATAAAGAAGAGTGTTTCTTAATAAAACTCAGTTGATTGCATCCTGCCTTTGAGTTCACAACTCCTCTCTCGGCCCGTCACAACATCTTTGCTTGCTGACGAGCTCCCTAATGCTGTAGTCAAAATCTCAGCCACGTTATTGCTTCGTTAACAAGCCGCAGCTGGAGTAAAATGAATAACAGTACTTTGAATACCCAATAAGGAAACTTCCTAATACATGACATCATAATACATGATATATATATATATATATATATATATATATATATATATATATATATATATATATATATATATATATATATATATATATATATATATATATATATATATATATATACATATATATATATATGCGTAAAAATCACAGGAAAACGTGATGCTCAGATGCAGAAGAACCACAGGGAAAATGAAAATACGAAATATACACTTAAGTCCTGACTAGTTTCGTGATACTTCCTCTGAGGAAGTATCACAAAACTAGTCAGGACTCAAGTGTAGAACCACAGGGAAAATGAAAATACGAAATATACACTTAAGTCCTGACTAGTTTCGTGATACTTCCTCTGAGGAAGTATCACAAAACTAGTCAGGACTTAAGTGTATATTTCGTATTTTCATTTTCCCTGTGGTTCTTCTGCATATATATATATATATATATATATATATATATATATATATATATATATATATATATATATATATATATATGTATATATATTCAAATAAGCCATATATATTTTTGATATATTAATGTCTGGATTCTCTTAACGACCTCGGGATCAGAGCCCCAGGCGAAATCACACAAAGACAAGAGCTTGGCTCCGGCCGGGAATCGAACCCTGGTCGGCAAGCTTATATAGACAGTGACTAACCCATTCGGCCACGAAGAAAGATAAAAGTCAATGACAATTCTACTGTACTTATACATTTAAATGTTTCTAGGATAAGTTTTTGAAAAAAAAGACACTTAAAAGCAAAAAACAAACAAACAAATTCCTTGTGCCCTAATTACAGATAATAATTGAAGCATTTTTAAAATTGTTGCTGGAATATACCTTTCCCTCTCTTGAAAGAGCTCACAATTCCTTTAAACACTATACTTTCACCAAGAAAAACTGTCTTTGAAAATTAGGGGTGACCCAGTCCTCTTTATTAATAGTACATTGCATGGTCTCCAGACGGCGTAGTAGCGATAGGGGTAATTATTTTCCAAAGTTTTCGTTTTTATGACAATGGTTTGAAATTCTAACTCCTTACACTAACCGTTCTTAAGTATTTATGCGTGAAGCAGACTACACTATCTTATGGGACTTTCACTCTTGGGGTTCAAACTATATGGTGGTCACCATGTTATTCCACGTGATATCTAGAATGTGGACAGTCACAAACCTTTGTTTGCGAACATACAAAGACTTCCAGCAATGGGAATAGTCATGCCAGTCCTGGTCTGTTGAATTGAGGTAGAATTACCAAAGAACTTTGTCTCTTGACCTCATAAGTAGGTGATATAACTTGACCTCTGAGCCATAAGCTATGGGATGATACTGTACTACCACCCAACATCTACACGTTAATTATGGAAAAGAGTTTGATGCTGTTAGAATGATCAGATGTGAACTCGTTTACAATTTCATTCCTTCGCCGCTTTTTAAGAGCTTTGGTATTAATTTTCATTCCCTAATTGGTTGGCAGTTAATAATTCTAACTGGCGGGAACCCAGGGCATGTGGTTGCTTTTCCATCCTCTTTTGGTTTAGGATATCTTAATAAATTCTGTGTTAATTTCCTTTTTAATTAAGTTGTAATTTTCCCTAACATCCAACTTCGACTACTCATTGTAAATTTTTAACTAAGAATAGTATTGAGTGTTGTACTTATATATTAATAAAGACCCTGAACTAAAAGTAATATTGATTGAGTGGTGTACTTACATATTGATTAAGAAAACATGGTTAACTAATATCTTAACACTTCCAACACTTAGACTTGTAAGTAAAGTGTTTGGGTAGTTTGGTAGTTTGATAAGTAATTTGATATTCCATGTAGGCTGATAAAATTGTTGTTGTGCCAGACGAAGCGCTTTGAGTTATATGAAAGATTAAAGAATGCAGCTGACTTTGCCAAACTTCCAAGTGTGAGGAAGTTTAGAAACTAAATTGAAGGGTTGAATGTGCAAAATCATTCGCCACTATTAATGAAGTTACAAAAATTTTGGTATTTATCACTGGAATAAAGTGTCAAGATAGCAATTGGTATAATTTAGGTATACTGATAATTGGTATCAAATAGAACCAAGGGTATGGAAGCAAAATTTGAGAAAGGAAATGTAAAGGTAGTAAGGTAAGCTAAAAACTCAGGATAGTCTGGGCAACTACCACTGAACGAATTCTTGGGAGACCTTTGACCGCTACCTTATAGCAGAAAATATGAAAACCGTAGACTGGAATCTTTTTGACGCATAAAACCATAGCATTTAGAAGAGAAACCGTAAAGGACGTGAAATACGAAAGTATCATGTTACAAGAAGTCTGTACATCGTGTCTAAAAAGTCAGACGTAGATGCAGAGCTGTCACATTCGGAGTTTTGAATTACAATTGTATCCTGAACAAACCCTGGTTATTTAATGCGTGTAAAATCAACATGCATAACTATCAAAATCAATGGCAATAAGATGAAAAAATAATAAAGTGTTAATTGAGTTCATTTCAGGGCTAAGCTTATATGAACATGAAAGCATTAGGGTTGCTAAATAACTAATAATATATTCCATTCAGACCTATATAGAAAATAGTTTCTCACAAAAGCAAAAGAAATTTCACCAGGGATGTATTTGACAAAAGGACATCCCTACATGACCATTTAATGAAATCTTTCATACGATATTTTTCTACAATGCATTAAATTAAAATCCTCTGCATTTCAAATCCCCTAAACCTTCTGTGTCGTATTCTGGTCTCTTCCATCAAAGCAACGAAAGAGAATTTCGTCGTCGGCACCACTTTCCTTCGAAGTGTGCGATCCTCAGCTTCTGTGAGCTATTTGCGTAGTTGAATACTTATTTCATTTTCATGCCAGCAGTATCATTCAATAAGGAGTTATTGAAATAAATATCTCTGAAAAAAAATAATATATATCATTAAACATGTCACTTTCACAAGATTATGTTTTTCAGTTACATAATAATGAGTATTATATTTCTTATGGAGAAGAAACCGAGCCAGGCATGGATGCACAAAACAGGTTATAAGCCTTGAAGGAAAATGCATCGAAGAAAACAGCTTCAAGCGCAGATATAGCAAGTTAAAAAACGGTGGACCACAAACATAACCAAAGCAGCTGCATTCCTAAAAAGAGCTTGTTGAACATAATTATAAATAGCAAAGAAGCTACTGGCTAGAGTAGCAGGAATTAAAAAAGAATATATATATATATATATATATATATATATATATATATATATATATATATATATATATATATATATATATATTGAAACATCCTCTTAAAACGTAAATCTGTTATTCGCATATTCAAATTGATTGCAATATTATTCCTTTCACTAAAGGAAGAAGAAAAGAAAAACCTTGTAGCCTAGTCTGTATGGGGTTATAGTTACCATGTTACTTGAATGATTTCTAAACATTTTTACATATTACAGGTATACATACTTAAGCTTTGTTAATCCTCACTAAATAAAAGTGAATGCAATGTGATGAAATAAATATAAAACGCAAAGTAAAAATAAAGTGGATTATTGTGTTAAGATGACCTACAAATGTTTATCTTACTCTTACAAGCTTATAGGTTTTAAATATGAAGTTTGTTAAATGGAATAACGATTTATTCAACACTGCAGAAAAACTTAGTGCCCATTATTTACTATCAAATAATATATATATATATATATATATATATATATATATATATATATATATATATATATATATATATATATATATATTAGCAAGCCACCGCTAACGCCCCCTTACAGGGGCCCTTTCCTTGTGATCCGGTGCAGTCCGAAAGCATTCCTACTAAACATTCGTGGCAAAGAGGACTGGGTCTCCATTGATCATCTAAAACCTGCTTATCTCCTGCCAGATGACCGGCCTACAGTTCGTATCTCTACATCAGGGCGCCCTATTTAACATGTACAGTATGTCATTTTTAGGGGGTGAGCCATGTACCAACCATGTGTCACACGATCGTACATATTAATGACATTTCATTTTGTGTATATATTATGCTTGTATCTTTGCTATTGAACCATAAATAACGTGTCTTGTTTTTCTCACCGCTAACTGTTAACTGGTGCAGTGTTGATTGAACAGGAAATTTCTTGTTGCATTGAGTGTTTGTAAATAAAGGCGAATGTTCTGTAATAAAATTACTCAGTTGCTTCCATCCTGCCTTTTAGTCACAACCTTCTCTCGGCCCGTCACAACACACATGTAATGATTACTCTCTGTAAGTATATTGATAGGGTGATTACGAAGGAACTTCCAAAAAGGGTATCGCTCTAAATGTAACAGTTATTGCTATTTTACTTTTCTCTGCAATCACCCACATATAATGGAAGACATCTTAATGATAGATAGTGTTGAAGACTATAACACGGTCTTTAGTGTATGGTGGAAATTATGGGGTATGAAGATGAATCCTAATAAAACTCAAAATATGGTTGTAAGTAGGTCAAGGACGGTGGCTCCTAAACATCCGGATCTCAGTATTGATAATATTTCTTTAAATTTGTATGACTCTTTTAAAATTCTAGGTGTGATTCTCGACAGCAAATTTACTTTTGAGAAACACATTAGGTCTGTGTTTTCTTCAATTGCCCCCAATAAAGGCTTATTGAAAAAGTCTTACAAGATTTTCGGTGATCAATCTATTCTGAAGAAGTGTTTTAATTCTTTCATTTTACCTTATTTTAAGTATTGTTCTCCTGTCTGGTGTTCAGCTGCTAATTCTCATCTTAATTTGTTGGACAGAAACTTACGGTCTATTAAATTTCTTATTCCTGCTCTAGATATTAATCTTTGGCACCGTCGTTCAATTAGTTCATTATGCATGTTACATAAAACTTTTCATAACTCTGACCATCCTTTACATTCAGATCTCCCTGGACAATTCTATCCTGTTCGTAATACTAGGCAGGCAGTTAATTCTAATAGCCAGGCCTTCTCCATCATGAGGATCATTAATACACAGTATTCTAGAAGTTTTATTCCAGCTGTTACAAAGTTGTGGAATGATCTTCCTAATCGGGTAGTTGAATCAGTAAAACTTCACAAGTTTCAATTTGTAGCAAATATATTTATGTTGACCAGGCTGACATGAGTCTTTTTATAGTTTATATATGACATGTCTGTTTTTGACGTTGGTAATAGTTTATATAGGACATATCTGTTTTGACGCTGTTACTGTTTTTAGAATGATTTATTGTTAATTTATTCTCAACATTTTTTCCTTATTTCCTTTCCTCACTGAGCTATTTCTTCCTATTGGAGCCCTTGGGCTTATAGCCTCTTGCTTTTCCAACTAGGCTTGTGGCTTGGCTAGTAATAATAATGATAATGATATGAGATCGATAATATGATAAGGATTTACTTTAGGTGAAGTGAGTGCTTGGGTGTATGTACAGTATGTCTGTATGTGTGTATGCATGCGCACAAAGAAATTATAACACATTCGTGTAGGTATTCATATCAAATCATGTGTGTCTACATCAAAATGGCAATCGGTACCATGCAGCCCAAATAAATAAAGAAAGAAAGAAAAAAAAAACACCTAGCATTTATCGAGTAATTACAATGGAAACAGATACAGAGGTCGGTTTTGCCCAGCGGCCCATAAATCTAGACACTGGGAATAATCGGGCCAAATTGACTACGTCGCCATAGAATGTTGCGAATAATGTTAGCATTAAGCCTGGCTGAGCGGTGTTAACAAACAGTGGGATCTAATTCACAGCCTTGAGAAATTTGGTATTGCACCTCGTGAACAGCAAAATTTGTTGTCGACAACGTGCTTTGGAGAGTAAGTAAACCTAGAGGGGAATGAAATGAGAACACTGTCTTGCTTAATATATTACCAGAAAACAAAAATGAATTACTTTTCCATCACACATTCCTAATCGAAAGATCATTAAAATATTATCTAGTCGAAAAAAAGTTATTGAAAAATCTTTCGAATATAAAAGAATGACTTAATACAAGTTTTTTTTTCTCTCTCTCTCTCTCTCTCTCTCTCTCTCTCTCTCTCTCTCTCTCTCTCTCTCTCTCTCTCTCTCTCTCTCTCTCTCTCTCTCACTTGGCTTCGTCCAACGGAAAGAGAATCTGCCTCTCTTTGCCATATTGGAATTAGTTTCCATATTCACTTTCAGAATCAATAGCCTCCAAAATAATTTTCATGGAGTTCTATCCCAATGTTTTCTCTGGGACAACTAGATCACTATTATCTGTTAAATAAGAGAAAATGTCTGTTGATTATGATAAACAAGTATGAAGACTAATTATTACAGTAAAAACTAGAACAGGCACTTGGTAGAGCGCATACCTTCGCCTATATCATGTATATCACAATATAGGCAATTGAATTACTGACATTTGGCACCATTTTCTTGCAAATAAAATAGAAATTGGCCACGATATGACCAAAAGACGTTTATGACCTTTTCATGGCCTTGAATTTTGACCCAAGCACTCCCAAAATCTAATCACATTGTCCTTGGGTCATGGCCAATCATCTCATTAAAGTTTCTTGAGATTCGGTCGAATAGTTTTCGAGTTATGCGAATCACAGACACAGACAAATATATACGCGTACGCTTATCAAAACATAATATTGGTAACGAAGTTGGCGAAGGTAACAAAGGCTTAAGAAATTTATTCGATAATTAGAAGTTTAAATAAACACCACAATGTTATCTAAAACAACAAATATTACGATATCGTTGATAAATAAACATAGAAAAGGGGACAGCAGAGACGATAACAAACACCATTAAACAAAGAATTTACACGGCTGATATTATAGCTTTTGATAAATTCTTTATGGATTTTAGAATTTCCTTTTCCTCTGATAAACGTTAGTTTCAAAGTTGAAGCGGCAGGTAGCCTGAGTTTCACAAGATTTCTTTGGGAAGACTTTTTCGGTCCTTTGCACATCAAATTTGAATGAAAATCCGAAGGTTAAAAGTGGAAATTGCAAACACGACTTACAAGATTAAATGCATCTTTCCTATGGCGCAGATACGTCCATTTCCGTTAAATGCCTATTGGGAAACGATGCAACCTGATATTTTCCTATTTTTTTCTTCCATGGCTAAAACATCCGATACAGCTGTTCTCTTGCTTGGATGTATACTCGAGTATGCTGTTCTATGTTATTTCTCTCCCTTTGTTTACAATTTCTTTTTTTTAAGTTTTCATAGTTTATATGTAAAGAATCTAATTTAGTGTTGTTACAGTTCTTGGGGTATTTAATTTTATTTTGAATGTTTATTTTCCTCTTATAATTTATTCACTTCGTTGTTTCCTTTCCTCACTGGGCTATTTTCCCTGTTGGAGCCCTTGGACCTATAGCATACTGCTAGGGTTATTGCCTCGCTTATAATAATAATAATAATAATAATAATAATAATAATAATAATAATAATAATAATAATAATAATAATAATAACAAGGAAGAGACTGACGTTGAATTGCTCTCAATGCTCGAAGGACTCCATGGAGTGGGTTGGACTGGACACCAGAAGACATTTCTGTCTGCTAGTGGCTCGAGGATTAATCTGGCTTAATACAAGATTTAACAGAGGGAAAAGAAAATATAAGACTCTTTACAATAAAATTGCTATGCTATATAAATATGGTATGCTCAGCTTTAAGAAGAAAGTTTAGGTGTCTGGGAGGCAGATACAGACTAATTAGAGAAAACTAAGTGATACAAAAGTACAACTAACTGTCATATTCATGAGTTCCTCCTATTCAAATGAAAGAAATCAAAACTCGATATGTAGGAAGCAACATCAGGTTACTCGGTACCTCAGAAGAATTACAAAGAATGAGTGAGATACGATATGATATGACAAACTGATTACTCTTTAACAGATATTGCTTGATTATCAGGAAGAACATCATATTATTTTACATTTTGCAGAGAATGCTTCTTAAAAACGTGTCGGATCAATATAAAGGTATTTCAAAGGGCCCCTTTGTTAGCATTCAAAGCTGGATGATATAATCTCAAGGGCTCAACAAGGAAAAGTAGCTCAGTGAAGAAAGGAGATACGGAAATGAGTAAATTATATGAGAAGTAATGAGAGAAAAAAAACAGCGCTGTCTTATTCCCTTGTTCAAGATATCACATTTCAAACAGAATATTTAAAAATGTTCTCAGATATCACGTTTAGTGTAGATAGTGAAGAGAAATTAAGTTGTGTTGATGAGAGTAATAGTATTTATCAAATAAGAGTCTTTTACTTTAGTTTTAAGGAAAGGCCAAACCATGCCTAGAAGCCGACCTTCTATTCGTAGTCATTATCATTATTTTACAGTATCTCTCATTTTGGGTTTAGCAGCTGCGTCAAAATTGAGTAGATATTAAGAATACAGCCAGCTGGGTTTTCGTCTGGCTGTGATACAATATACTAAATCACTTATTTTTTGTGAATTAAATCTCGTCTTAAAACTTAGAGAGAGAGAGAGAGAGAGAGAGAGAGAGAGAGAGAGAGAGAGAGAGAGAGAGAGAGAGAGAGAGAGAGAGAGAGAGAGAGAGAGAGAGAGAGAGAGAATTACTAACTTTCTTTTTCAATTATAGTGTAGATCATTCTCAAATATAAAGCATAACCTTATTTCCAAGCGTTAACAAAGTAACCATAAGCCGGAATTCCCACAGATTATTTATGTCCAGTTCAAAGGGATTGCAATAGTATCGCTTGCTTTCTCATTTCATTCTGGTCTTACAAAATAAATCTCAAAAGTCTTAAGTGTATCAAAATAATGTTGATCAAGGAACATATTAATAACCAGTCGTGAAATATTGCGAACTCGAAAATGGGTCTGAAGTAAGCAACAAAATTTTTTTTTCACTCATCAATCCTGTGATAGTTAGATTTATAGAAAATAGATAAAAATAACGTAATGAAAAACACAATTTTTTTTTTTCGATTTGAAAAGGGCTATACAAATAGAGATTACTTTGTTTATATATATATTTTTTTCATATCAACGACCACGCATACGCTTTGTTACACCACTTATGGTTTTTCTTTCACATCGATAGCGCCACATTTTTTTTTTCTATCACGATTTGTTACACCAACAGCTCAACAGTTTTTTTCCAAATTATAGCCCCCAAAACCACAAAGGTTTTCATTCTAAGACAAGGTACACTTTCCTACTATTTATTTCAAAGCTGATATATGGCATTGTTTATCGGGAATGTCTTTATTAAGGCTATTCGTTAGACAGTTATGGCAGTCAAACACAATGATTACACCTCTCCGTAATTTACAGTGTTATAGGAGTTATATTCAAACTTCTATACTTGAGTTGTTTACTCCCATGACTCGATGTTGTACTCAGCGAAAACCAATATTCCCCTCCATCAGGTCCCTCATTCTCTCACCAACATCCCCTTACCATAGCCATCCACCTATCAACGCTATCCCTTCTGACTCCATCCTATTACCCATCTCTCTCTCTCTCTCTCTCTCTCTCTCTCTCTCTCTCTCTCTCTCTCTCTCTCTCTCTCTCTCTCTCTCTCTCTCTATTATTGCACACACGAAAAGATAAAGCTTTACATATACCTTTCCATAGTAATTTGATTTAATAGTTTACGGTTATAAATGTTTAGGGCAATGATGGATCGATTGTTAATGAACATGACTCTTTCGGCTCGGATGGTAGTTTCAAAAGCAGCTTAAGGGCAAAAAACTGTAGATGTCCACTTGCTAGTGATCCCAGAAAGTGGTTTGTCGTTGGGTAGTGTTGTGCTATACAATCTTGCTGTCCATGGTCAATTTCCTTAGATGCCTAAATGGTTGCAAAGCTGTGATTGCACTACAACTTTTCAATATATTCAATAAATAGAGGAGAGATGGAGCACGGAAAATAAGTCTTAACAGGTAATTATTACCGATAACTATTTATGTATGACTTTATATAACAAATTTTACAACAACGATAATTTTTAGTTAACTTATAGGGTTATTAATATCATGATTATTATCATGAACCATTTTATTTTTGTCAGTAATCGGTTTTCCCCTAATTATTTTTACATTTCTGTTTATCCCTTATTGTTCCTCTTTATAGAAATGTAAAGAAATATATGTTTATTTCATTTAACACAGGAAGTGTACAATAACATACAGTATAATTATATGGCATACAATGAAAAAAACTCATATTTTGATGACAGAATAAACATATATAACATTGATTTTTCGTCTTGAATGGATATAAGAACTCGTTCAATTTATCCTAGCTAAGCCTATAAACCCGAGAGAGAGAGAGAGAGAGAGAGAGAGAGAGAGAGAGAGAGAGAGAGAGAGAGAATGGGGGCGGGTAATATAAATTTAGATAATAAAAAAAAAATGTTTGTTCGTTCTTCCCTTGGCTTACCTTGGGTGTAACACTATGAATTGGATTATTCAAATTATTGGTATTTCAGGGCTTTGACTTAGAAAGCAATTCACTCTTACGTGTCAAATACAGTATAGAACGTTGATACATGAAACACTTATGGTAAGCTAACTTCTACTTGCGAAAACAATGAATAATATCAATATGAAATATTCGCATATGAAAGAAATGCAAGTATTTTCTATCATTAATAAGAACATTTATAACTTGAAATTTTGTTTTGGTCTCTCTCTCTCTCTCTCTCTCTCTCTCTCTCTCTCTCTCTCTCTCTCTCTCTCTCTCTCTCTCGTGTTTAATCGATAAATTTCAGGGAAACAATAATGATCATGTATCAAACTGGTATTGGGAAATTTACAATTCTGTTCAAATGAATACACCTGACAACCATCGCGATTAGATATAATTTTTATTTTTCTAATATTACTTAACGTACTCATAATTATGCGAAACGTGAGTTGTGTCATACATCTTTGAAGAATAAAGATTAAATAAGTTTGGAACATGCTACTGGTAGTTAAGTTTGTTGACATAATTTGCATAAACATAAGTACCAGTTTTTCTTATTAATTTTCAGTTAACGAGTCCCTGTTGTTAATACATCCGTATTATATCTAAAGGTTCTGTTGTGCTTTCTATTCTCGTCGTGGTAAAATAGACATAAATCCGTACTTATTCCGTACTGCCAACGCACCATCTGTTCGCGTGATCGGGTTATAGGAGAAGGATCCCTGTTCTTTTTAAAATCAATTTTGATATGTAAATAAAACGCACAAATGTTTTCAAAATGCCTTTTCCTTTATGATTGAAAAACATTGAATTCTGGAGGAAAGTTTCATGCGGTATTTTTAAACAACCAATTGTGTCGCGACTGGTTCCAGCTCTACGAGTGGAGTCTAGTTAGAATGGCAAATTGCATAATGACAAAGATTGTGTGCTCTCAGCCAGATAAAATTATGAATATATGCACATCAAAAATAGAAAAGAAGAAAAAGTTTCATATTTGACTCTTCCTGGTTATGAAGAAAATTAATATGCAAAAGAAAATCAAAATTTTTAACAAACACTTCAACCAAATGCGACATGTGAGAGTCATCAACAAATGCACGTGCTCTAAAGTAACAATTATCTGTTAATTTGAAATAAAAAGATTATTGGGATACGTAAAAAAATATCTTGTTACTCAGGGCTAAAGATAATATAAGACATTTCACCCCCCCCCCAAAAAAAAATAATACACCTATTCGTAAAAAACGAGAAATACGATACTCTACATAAATAGATGACAATTAAGGCGTTGGGCACAGCACCCCGTACAAATTTTTTAGCCGTACGTGTCTGCGAATTTTTTCAGTCATAGCCATAAACTCCTGCGATGTAAGGCGTTGGGCACAACTGGCCGTACTATACGGGCAAAATTTGTGTGAAAACGAGGGTGTGACGCAAGGGGCACGCAACAGTCTTTGACCTCGTAGCCCGCCATATACCAGCCGCAGAATCTGCAAGTACATCCTTTAATTCCGTACGATAACGTGCGTGGCTCGTACTTGTGACGGAAGTTACACGCAAATTACACGCACGACCAATGTGCGGAGATCATGCCACAGAAAATCCTACAGCACGTAAGTTGCTCTTAAGTCACACGCACGGCTTGCTTGCGTCAGACGTGCATCCTGTCTGCGACTACAAATTTTCTTGACTGCCGCAGAATATTTTAGTGCCGCGAGTGAAGATTCGGCGGCTGGTATACAGCGGGCTACGAGGTCAAAGACTGTTGTGTGGCCCTTGCGTCACACCCACGATTTCACACAAATTTTGCCCGGATACCCCCCCGTAGCAGGTAGTACAGCCAGTTTTGCCCAACGCCTTAGTGCACTCTCATATTTTGTGTTTTTATGGTTAAGATTTGCATGCATATATATATATATATATATATATATATATATATATATATATATATATATATATATATATATATAGATAGATAGATAGATAGTTAGATATATATATATATATATATATATATATATATATATATATATATATATATATCTATCTATATATATATATATATATATATATATATATATATATATATATATCTATCTATCTATCTATCTATCTATATATATATATATATATATATATATATATATATATATA
>NC_090730.1:111482722-111497722 GCF_036898095.1 Palaemon carinicauda | reverse complement strand
ATGTTAAAGGAAGAGAGTGTGGACTATTTGAATGGTTGGAGAAATTGCATAATATGTGTTTTTATGTTGTCAATGGTACCAGTAGACTGGGTGTGTGGGCGTATTGTAACACAATATAAAGGTAAAGGAGATGTGTATGAATGTTGTAATTTATGGGGTATTAGTTTTGCTGAGTGTGATTGGAAAAAGTGTATGGTAGTGTACCAAGTATAAAATAGAGAATGCAATCTTAGGAGTACATAGTGGTTTTAGAAATGGCAAGGTATGTATGAATCAAATTTTTACACTTAGTGCCCTAAATCATGTATATCACAAGATAGGCAATTGAATTACGTACATTTGATAATAGTTTTTCAAAATATCAGATAAAAGTTGGCCACGATATCAACAAAAAGACGTTTTTGACCTATTCCTGACCATGAATTTTGACCCAAGCACTCACAAAAATCTAATTAAACTGTCCTTGGATCATGCAAAATCATACCATTAAAGTATCATGAGATTCGATTGAATAGTTTTCGAGTTTATGCGAAACACAGAGACACAGACAAATAAATACATGTACGCCTATCAAAACATAATATTCGCAACGAAGCTGGCGAAGGTAAAAACGAGATTCAGAATTTATTCAGTAATTATAAGTAAAAAAAAAAAAAAAAAAAAAAAAAAACCTGCACGATGCTATCTAAAAACAATGCATATAACATATAACTATAGACAAGGTGACGTCAGAGACGATAACAAACACGTTTTAACAAATAAAATGTAGTGATCTACAGGGCTTTCAATAAACTCTATAGATTTTAGAATTTCCTTTTCCTCTGATAAACGTTAGTTTCAAAGTTGAAGCGGCAGGTAGCCGGAGTTTTCACAAGATTTTTTTGGGCAGACTTTTTTCGGTCCTTTGCACATCTAATTTAATTGAAAATCCGAAGGTTAAAAGTAGAAACTGCAAACACGACTTGCAACAGGATTAAATGCATATTTCCTGTGGCGCAGATAAGGTCCATTTCCGTTGAATGTCTATTGGGAAACCGATGAAAACTGATATTTTCTTCGTTATTTCTTCCATGACTAAAACATCAGTTATAGCACACATAATGTATAATTAATTCCCTTTCTCGATTTCTTTTGCTTGGATGTACACTTGAGTAAGCTGTTCTATATTATTTTCTCTTTCATCTTGTTTTTTTTTTCTTTCTTAAGTTTTTATGTCATATGTGAAGGATCTAATTCAGTGTTGTTACCGTTCCTGAGATAATTTATCTATAATGATTATTCTTTTGTACTTATTTATTTCTTTGTTTCCTTTTCTCTTTTGGCTATTTTTCCCTGTTGGAGCCCTTGGGACCTATTAAAACCCTGCTTTTCCAAATAGGGTTATAGCCTCACTTGTAATAATAATAATAATAATAATAATAATAATAATAATAATAATAATAATAATATAATAATAATAATAATAATAATAATAATAATGAGGAAAGATGCTGTAGGTGAATTGCTCTCAGTGCTTGAAGGACTCCATGGGGCCGATTGGAGTGGACGCTTGCAGACGTTTCTGTCAAGTGTCCGAAGATTAATCTGGCTTAACACAAGGATTTAACAGATGGAAAGTAGAATATAAGCCTCTTTACAAATATAAAAGTGGAACCTTATTTCAAAAGCGTTAAACAAAGTAAAACATAAGCCAGAATTTCCATGGATTTTTTGTGTCCGATTCAAAGAGATTGCAAAATCTCATGTGTCTTGAGTGTATCAAAGTCAGGATAATCAAGGAACTTATCATTAACAAGTGAAATATTGTGAACTCAAAAATGTGTGTCTGAATTATGCAACAAAATTTCCTTTGGACTCGTCAACATTTTTAATATTTATATTCAGTGATAGGTTGAATTTAATAGAAAATAGGGGAAATTTATATTGTAATGAAAAAACACAACATTTCGTTCTCTTTGAAAAGGGTTATACAAATAACAGAGATTACTTTGTTTATATATATATATATATATATATATATAAATATATATATATATATATATATATGTATGTATATATATATATATATATATATATATGTATATATTCAAATATCAACGAGCACGCATACGGTTTTTATTACACTACTTTTGGTTTTTCTTTCACATGATAGCACCCCCAGCACCCCAACATTTTTATCCCTATCGAGATATGTTTACACCAACAGCTAGACAATTTTCGTCCAAATCATATTCCCCCCAAAACTATTTATTTCAGAGCCGATATGTGGGATGGTTTATCGGGAATGTCTTTATTAAGGCTATTCGTTAGACAGTTATGACAGCCTAACACAATGGTTTTAAACACCTCTCCGTAATTTGCAGTATTATAGGAGTACTCAAACTTTTATTACTTTAGGAGTTTACTCTCTATGATTTTACGCTGCACTCTGAGTACACAATACTCCCCTTCACCAGGTCCCCTCGTTCTGTCACCAACAAGCTCCTCCACATCCCTTTACCACACCCATCCACATATCAAATCCATCCTTGGAGGAAAAATAACTCCTAGAATCTCTCTCTCTCTCTCTCTCTCTCTCTCTCCTCTCTCTCTCTAAAATTGCACACGCGGAAAAAATAAAGCCTTTAGACATAACTTTCCATATTACTTTGGTTTAATAGTTTAAAAATATAAGTGTTTAGTGCAGTAATGAATCGAGTGTTAATGGAGAAGACTTTTTCGGCTCTGCTGGCAGTTTTAAAATCAGCATTCAAGCAAGAAAACTGTAGATGTCCCAATGCTTGGGAATCAGTTTGTCACTGGGTAATGGAGGTATGCGATACAATCTTGCTGTCCTTGGCTAATTTCCTTAAGTGTCCAAAATGGTTTCCAAAGCTGTGATTGCACTACAGCTTTTCAATATATTCAACAAATAGAGGAGAGCTGGAACACTGACAATAAGTCCCACCAGGTAATTATTACCCATAACTACTGTATATATGCATAACTTCATATAACAAATTTCCCTACAATGATAATTTTTAGTTAACTTATAAGTGTTATAAATATCATGATGATTACAATGAAACAAATTTTTTTTCTTTGTAAGGAATCAGTTTTCTCTAAATTATTTTTTTATTCCTGTTTGACCCATATTATTCCTCTTCACAGAAATGAAATGAAAATATAGGATTATTTCATTTGACATATGGAGCCTACTATGACCACAGTAAAAATATAGGGCATACAATGAACAAAAACTCATCTTCTAATGTCCAAAGGAAACATATTTTTTGGCACCGAGAGAGAGAGAGAGAGAGAGAGAGAGAGAGAGAGAGAGAGAGAGCTCTTTTATTTTTCGTTTGGAAAGGATATAAAGGACGGTTTATTTTATATTACCTGTACCCTATAAATAGGAGAGAGAGAGAGAGAGAGAGAGAGAGAGAGAGAGAGAGAGAAGGGGGCATATAAATTTAGTGAGTTAAAACAAATTTGTTTCTTCGTTCACTCCTTGCCTTACCTTGAGTGCAACACAATGAATTGGATAATTCAAATTTTGGGTATTTCATGGCTTTAAGATAGAAAGCAATTCACTCATGAATGTCAAATACAGCGTAGAATGTCGATGTATGAAATAATTATTATAGGCTAACTTCTACTTGCGAAAACAATGACAATACCAATATAAAATATTTGCATATGGGTAAAAATAAAAGTATATTTTGACATTAATCATAGCATTTTGAATTGATAATTTTATTCTTATTTTTTTCCCATTTAGTAACTTGGCAGTACAGCAACGCAGAATGTGAATTGATTGCGGTAGAATATGAAATTTGAAAAACTAGTGAATATTGTAGTTTACAGACCCCCAAATACTAAGGAGCTTGACATAATAATAGAAAAAATAGATGATATATGTAGAAACTATAAAGATTGGAATATACTCCTATCCGGAGATTTTAACTTTCCTTTCGTGGATTGGAAAGAAACGGATAGAAGAAAGTGGTTATATATATGCATATAAAAAAGAGAGTAATAGTAGCGCAGAAGATAAGAGGCAATTTGAAAAGCTTCAAGATATGCTATTAAAACATTATATGTAAACAAATAAACCACATTCCAACAAGAAAGGAAAATTTCCTAGATCTAGTATTTGTGAATGAGGTGTCATAGAATTAATAGTCCCATTCCAAAGCAAGTGATCGCAGAATTAATCAAAGCACAAAACATTGGGAAGGATATGGAAAATATAAATTTTACATTAAGAATATAAAATGGTCAGAAATAATGAAGAACTGAACAAAGAATGGAAAAATGTATTCATAAGTGATAATATACAGGTAAATACGGTAATATTGTACAAAATACTGGAGACAATTTTTGAAAAATTATGTACCAAAAAAAAAAAAAAAAAAAAAAAAAAACATGCATACCAAGAGACAGAAGAATCTTATTTCAGAAAATTAGAAAACGGAAGAAATATCTTACAGGAGAAAAAAATGTGTGGTAAATTATGGAAATGAAATGTAAGATAGAAAATGCAGAACAAAAGATTATACAATCGAAAGAAAATGAAAAATGGGGATTAGAAGAAAGGACTCTTCAAAATATAAAAAAAAAAAAAACCCAAAGTACTTTACTCCTATGCAAAATAAGATGAATAAAGGGAGATTAGATATAGGCCCTCCTAAGAATTAAAGGACGGTTAACGAATGAAAAAAACAAAACAAATATGCAACATATTATCAGAAAAATATAAGAGTGAGTTCATGCCAAGAATTGCAAATGAGAATAATGAAAACAGAAATGAGAGAAGAAAATGTTGAAGATAGGAACTCACTACAAAGAGATCTAAACAAAATATATGAATGGTCGGAGATAAGTAGGATGTATTTAACTCCGATAAATTTGAATCAATAAATCAAGGAAACAGAGAAGGAATGGTATATGCATACAAGGGACCTAATAACGAGACAAGCACAAACAAGGAAGCAATTATAGGACCTTGGTGTAATGTTTACATAGGAATATGTTATGCAACGACCAAATAGCAACACTGTTGGCTAAATGTAAAGCAAAAAATGGGAATGTTAATCAGACACTTTAAAACAAGAAAAAGCTGAGCACATGATTATGCTTTACAAAACATATGTACGTAGTACACCCGAGTTCTGCAATGTGATATGGTATCCACACTAACCAAAAGAATATTGCACATATAGAGAGTGTACATAGGTTCCTATTACTGCTAGAATAGAAGAAATTAAGGACCTTGACCTACTGGGAAAGACTGCAATGTTTAAAACTATACAGTCTAGAAAGGAGAAGAGAAGGCTACATGATATTACAAGAATGGAAGCAAACAGAAGGAATTACTGAAAACATCATGGTGCTAAACATATCAGAAAGAGCAGGCCCCGAGATACATTAATAGTGCCAAAAAATAATACCAGGAAAACTAAGTAAGGCGCACAGGATATTAATCCACTACGCACCAGCATCGATAATGCAGCGACTATTTAATGCGCTGCCAGCTCGTCTAAGAAACATATCAGGAGTGAGCGTAGATGTGTTTAAGAATAAGCTCGATAAATACCTAGGATGCATCCCAGACCATCCAAGACTGGAAGATGCAAAATACACCGGAAGATACATTAACAACTCTCTGGTGGATATACGAAGTGCCTCACACTGAGGGACCTAGGGGTACCCAAACATAGAATAAGGCAATAAGGCCTCTCTCCTCTCTCTCTGTCATGTGTTTAATCGATAAATTCAAGGGAAACAATAATTAACACGTATCAAACTGATATTAGGAAATTTCTTCTTTTACTCAAATGGTTTACACTATAATAACATTATAATAACATTTTTATTTATTGAATATTATTTTCACGTACCCATAATTATGCGGACTGCGAGTTATGACCTACATATTTGAAGAATAAAAATTACATTAGTTTGCAACATGCTAATAGTAGTAATGTTTCTTGACATAAATTCCATGATCAAAAGGACCAGATTTTCTTATTCATTTTCAGTTAAACGTGGTCCGTGATTTTTATTACATCCGTACTATATCTAAAGGTTCCCTTCTGCCTTCGTACTCTCTTTGTGGTAAAATAGAACATAATTCCGTACTTATTCCGTACTGTCCACACTCGTGCTCTCACTGTGCCATCCGTGCAAATCATGATCGAGTTACATGGGAAGGGACCTATGTTCTTTTTTAAAACCACCTTTGATCTGCAAATAAACGCGCAAAAGATTTCAAAAGGCCCTTTTCCTCTATAATAGAATAATATTGAATTCTTGAGGAGAGTTTCATGCAGATTTTTTTAAACAACCTGGCTCTAGCTCCATGAGTGCAGTCTGGTGAGAATAGCAAATTGCACGAATGACAAAGATTCTGTCCTCAGCCATATAAAATCATAAATATTTGCACAACAGAAATAGAAAGAAGAAAAAGGGCCATCTTTTTTACTTCTTGGTTATGAAGAAATCGAATATGCAAAAGAAAAATCAGAATTTCTTACCGACAAACGCTTTACCATTGCCACCTAAGAGAGTCATCAACAAAAGCATGTGATGAAGTAACAATGTTTTTATTAATTGGAAATAAAAAGTTTATTAGGATAGGTGATCAAATATCTTGTTCCTCAGGGCTAAAGATGATATAAGAAATAATAATTAAGGGATTTCATCACAAAAAAAAAAAAAAAAAAAAAAAAAAAACGAACTAAGATCATTTTTTGTAAAAACGAGAAATATATACTATACTTTAAATAAATAAATGCCAATTAAAAAAGTTTGAGATTTTAGAATGAGCAACATCATATATTCCTAAAATACTAAGAAGAAGCATTTCTTGAATGTAACTAGATAACCTCCCATTCAAATAATCCGTAAAGAATATGCAGCAGTTTATCACGGGCTCATTTATTCATGTAATTTTGATTTCAAATTTATGTTTCGATTTAGCGGAGTCCTGGATCTGCATGAAGGATATTATTGTGCTCTCATATTTTTTTGTCTTAATGGTTAGGATTTTGCATATATATATATATATATATATATACTTATATATCTATCTATATAATATATATATATATATATATGTGTGTATATATAAAAATATATATATTATATAATATATATCTATCTATATATATATCTATATGTATATATATATATATATATTTATATAATATATATAATAACATATATATATATATATATATATATATATAAAATATACATATATATATATATATATATATATACATATAGATATATATATAGATAGATATATATTATATATATAAATATATATATATATATATATATGTATATTTATATATATATATATATATATATGTATATTTATATATATATATATAATATAAATATATATATATATATATATAATTATATATTTTGTGTGTGTGTTCCGGGAGGGAGTTGTGAGTGTGATGAATGTTTTGCGTTTGTGCACCTTCAGCTAAGGGAATAATCTTATATACACAAAACGGGAATCCATCAAAATATCATTTTAACACAAAAAGATCGACGAATTAATATCCATTGTGTCTAGATTTATGTAATTTTCAGTTTATAAAAGGAAATTTCCGTGGTTTAGTCTACTTTGGGATAGATACTTACATTTAAATGTTTTAGGTTTCAGTTTTTGAAAAACGCCACACATATACAAAAAAAAAAAAAAAAAAAAAAATTACATGTGCACCTTAATACAGATATTGATTAAAACACTTTTAATATTGTTGCCTAGAATATAACTTTCCCTCTATGGAGAGAGATCATAACTCCTTTAAACGCTTTAATTTCACCAAGCAATCGGCGTCAATGACCTTAATTGTCAGGATGCATGAAAAACCTCAAATCAATCAATCAATCATTCAATCAAACAATCAAAAAGTAAAACTTTCTTTGAAAATCAAATTAGATCCAGCTCTCTTTATTAATAGTCCAATTGTATGATCTCCAGACGGGGCAGTTGCGATGTGGCTAATTTTCTTCAAAAGTTTTGGGCTTTTGTGACAATGGCCTAAAATTCTTAACTCATCACCACTATCCGTTCTCAAGTATCTAAGTGTGAAGCAGACTACACTATCCTGTGGGACTTTCACTCATGCGTTTCAAAGGAATATGGTGGTCACCATGTCATTCCACGTGATATTTAGAATGTGGGCTAGTCACAAAACCTTTGTTTGCGAAACATACAAAGATTTCCCGCAATGTAAATAGTCCTGTCAGTCCTGGTCTATTGAACTGATCTCTGAAGCATAGGCTATGGAGTGATACTACCACCCTACATCTTTCTAGGTTGGAATATGTAAAAGAGTTTGATGCTGCCAGAAATGATCAGATGTGATCTCGGTTCACAAATTTTCTTCTTTCGCCACATTTTTTAGGGCTTTGGTCAAAACCTACAGATAGAGTAGGTCTGTTCACCTTTGAGCTAGAACCTTGATACAGTTTTACTACTTTGATGCAGACATTTGATAACTCTTTCTTATAATATACTCATATAAAAACCTTCAGGTATCCATAAATATACTGAAGAACTGTGCAGTTCACGTGAGCAACTCCACTTGTGACAGGAATGGAGATCTTATGTCTCATTCCTTCCCCAAACGTAAAGAAACAAAGAACAAATTTAATGGAATGAGTGTTACTCATGAATGGACATACGACAAGGGAGCAGAAACACTCTACTTTCCTAAAAGAAAAGTTCAGTGTGTAACGTTCAGGGGACTGTCTGGTTTTGGAAACAGATCGTACTATGAAAATAGATTCTTTTCTAAAATAATGAAAAAAAAAAAAAAAAAATAGAAGCGATAGGATTTTCAGTTGTTGCTATGGTAAATTATCTTGTTACTACGATTATTAAACTGTGGCAAAATCTAGGCATGGCAATGGATAAACCTTCCTTTACAAATCCTGCTTTTTCTGATAGGGACAATAATGTGTTTGCAGAAGTTTCACATCTAATTAATTTAGCTAGGAATCATTTCATTGATAAGGGCTTTATTTTTGTAATATGTGGAACATTTTTAAAAATCCGTATATTAATTCAAAATATGGCAAAGGCGAGGAGGGAAAAGCGTAAAAGGAGTAAGATGACAAAATTGAATATGATGACAATGAGTAAAATGAATAAATGAGTAAGATGACAAATTGAGTACGATGACCATGAGTAAGATGACAAAATGAGTAAGATGACAAATTGAGTAAGATGACAATGGGTATGATGACAAAATGAGTAAGCTGACAATGAGTAAGATGATAATGAGTAAGATGACAAAATGAGTAAGATGACAAAATGAGTAAGATGACAATGAGTAAAATGACATAATGAGTAAGATGGCAATATGTAAGATGGCAAATTGAGTAAGATGACAATGAGTAAGTTGACAAAATGAGTAAGATGATAAAATGAGTAAGATGACAAAATGAATTGTATAACACAGGTGTAAATTTTTGCAATGTTTTTTTTTTTTTTCTTTTTTTTCCCCTTTCTTTTTACCAGTCCGCTTGTATGTGTACCAGTAACCATCTACTGTAAATTGAATAAGATTTAATACTCTATGAGCATATTTTTTTTTTTTTTTTACACCCAGCAACAGAACTGGTGTCGCCTGGGCAGACCTAACTTGGAGAGATCATACCCTCTTGCACTGGAAGGTGGCCGACTTTAAACAACCGAGACATTATTATGATGGTTAAAATGTGAGGAGGAGGGAAATTAGCGATATCACTCAAAGAAATGCTATGATGAGTGAAATATATATGAAGAGAGAGAGAGAGAGAGAGAGAGGAGAGAGAGAGAGAGAGAGAGAGAGAGAGAGAGAACTTTTTTATTCTTTTAAGAAATGTAATCTAATGTTATTTCGAAACTAATTCATCAAAAGAATTTATCATAACTTTTTATTTGAATTTTCCAATCCCATTTCTATATAAAATTTTCTCGAGTAGTATTGGAACTGACTAACACAGAAATTCCCTTTGTTCAAAATTTCGAAGGTAATGAGGTTTAAAGGTTTAGTTATAGATTTCAGTGTTTTCCTTATATTTCGATTATGAGCCACGTAGCTCGGTGTGGTTAAGGTCAGCTTTTGTCACGGGCTGCTTGGCTCCGGCCCTCTTAGAGAAAATAGTATTATTTGCTATATCAATTATATTAGTTTAAGGTTGGAGACTGTAAATGCATCATCAGGTAACATAACATATATTGTTTCAGAAGTGATTCGTGAAAATAAAATAAGTGAAATGACATGCAATGAAAGTGTTCATTGGTGCATTATCATAGCGATCTTGTGGTATATAGGATGTAGGGTGTAAAAGATTATACTATTAACACATTGTTTACTTACATTATCTGATTCAGCGTCAATAACTTTAGATGTCAGGATAACAGAAAACTCCTAATCAGTCAATCAAGATATCTGGGCAAGTCGCTTACTTCTGTACCAACCGTGTGTCACACAATTGTACATAATTATTTTGTATATATTATGCTTGTATCTGCGCTCTTCCCTCGCACTAAAAAGAACCTGATTGATCATGTCTCCGGTTTTGCTCTGTAACATTGTCTGTCTCTCAAACAGGTTATGTCCTGTTGCGTTGCCTTGAGGTTTTGTATATAAAGGAGAGTGTTCCTTAATAAACAACTCAGTTGATTGCTTCCTGCCTTTGAGTTCACAACCCTCTCTCGGCACCGTCACATTGGTGACCCCGGAAGTCGACTCGCTCCCACTGCCTTCCACCCCCACCTCCCTCGCCCCTCCATCGTTGGTACTATGACGGACTCTACTACAGCAGTTGGCGCTGCGGCCGCCGCATTGAAACATTCACCGTTCGTCAGCGGAGAGGTATTTGCTTGGTTTCAGCGTGCAGTTTCGCATCAACGGCGTGACTCGCTCAACCACCAAAGCAGATTAAGTTCTCGCGGCGATACCCGAGGACACCTTCCCGGAAATATCCGACTGGCTTTGTGAACAAGGAGACACGCCAATAGCGTATGACGCCCTCAAAAACATACCTTCTGCAGCAGTACTCGCCGTCGCCAGCCGCCCGTGTAGCAAAGCTTTTTCAGCTCTCGCAACAACCGTTGGGGGACCAAAGGGCTTCGCTTGCCCTCAGGGAAATGACCAGTATAGCTCGCCTTCAACCTGCCGCAGACGGCTCTCCTCGTGAGGTGAACCTACTTCGTGCCCTTTGGATACGCCATTTACCCGGACCTATACGCGCTGCCATACCCGATGTCGATAGTTTACCCATAAAGGACTTGATGACCAAAGCCGACGCCCTTATGGACAGCCACTTCAAGACCTCCATCAACGCCTCCACCTCTGAGGAAGAGGATGACTATTCAACGTCAACTGAAGCTGAAATGAATGCCGTCGGACATACACGCCCACACCGTGACGTGCCGAAGCCGCCCACCACCCACCAATCGCTCGCGCCCCAACCAACGACTTCTACAGCCACTTACTACCTCCCATCCGCTGCAGTTTTGCTACTACCACTTCAGATTTGGGGCAACTGCGAAGAAATGTGCCGAGGTTTGTCAGTGGCCAAAAAACGTGTAAGTAGGCCATCGCTCGTGGCGGTGGCCTCTCATTTTTCTAATCTTTTCTTTTTACAGGATGCAGGAACGGGCGTGCGATTTTTGGTAGACACGGGTGCTTGTCGTTCTCTTTTGCCAAGGAAACTCTTCAAGACACGACGTAGTCTGTCTACATCTGCCGACGTCCGCTTGGTAGCTGCCAACGGATCTGCGATACCCACCTACGGTTACGAGAACCTCACATTATCGTTCGGAAACGGTAAATTCAATTGGAAGTTTCTCGTTGCTGACGTCAACATGCCAATCCTCGGTGAGGATTTCCTCTCTCATTTCCACCTTCTGGTCAATGTTGCCCACCGACGATTGGTCAACGCAGACTCGTACTTGTCGACACCTCTTCAACCCGCCCCCTCTAACCTCGCTCTCCACATTAGCGCACCCACGGATGCCTACGCCCACCTCCTCACGTCGTACCCGGAAGTTTTCCGTCCAGAACTTCGCCAAACGCCCACGGTTCCTGCCAAGCACGGTATTTATCACCATATCAAGACGACGGGACTCCCAGTCTTCGCAAAATTCAGACGTCTGGCACCGGAACGATTTGCAGCCGCCAACCAGACGTTTGCCGAAATGGAGGAAATGGGCTTTTGCCAAAAGGCCTCCAGCCCATGGTCGTCACCCTTACACATCGTTCTGAAGAAAGACGGCTCCCTCCATCCGTGCGGGGATTACAGGCACCTGAACATGCAAACAGAACCGGATCACTACCCCCTCCCAAACATTGCCGACGTGACCTCCTACCTGCACAAAGCGAAGGTTTTCTCTACGCTCGATCTCCTGAAGGGGTATTATCAGGTGCCTATGAACCTAGAAGATATCCCCAAGACTGCCATCACCTTTCTGTTTGGTACATACACCTTCAATTACTCCTGTTTTTGCCTTCGTAATGCTGGAGCCACGTTTCAACGTCTCATGGATGGCATCTTAGGGGACCTCCCTTTCTGTGTATGTTATGTGGACGACATACTTGTGTTCTCCTCAAAAGAGGAACACCTCCGTCACCTGCGCATCGTGTTCGACCGCCTGCAAAAAAAACGGCCTTGTAGTCCGGTACGACAAGTGTACCTTTGGCGCCAACAAAGTGGTCGTTCTTAGGCCTGCGCATCACTCCTGAAGGTGTCCACCCCCTCCCTGAGAAGGTAGCAGCCGTTCAGAGCTTCATCGTGCCCTCGACCGTCAAAGCTCTGCAGGAATTCTTGGGCATGATCAACTATTATCACCGTTTTCTGCCAGCCATTGCCGCCACTCTTGCTCCCCTCTACGCCTCCCTCAAGGGCAAGCCGAAGGACCTGAAGTGGGGTCCCCTTCAAGAAGCAGTCTTCTGCAATGCAAAGAAGGCCCTATCAACTGCTGCGGCTCTCACTTTTCCTATCCCACACGCCCCTCTCCTTCTCTCCACTGATGCCAGCGACATCGCTATTGGTGCAGTACTCGAGCAGATGGTCAAAGGCTCGCCTCGCCCATTGGCCTTCTTCAGCAGAAAACTGTCCAATGCAGAATCGGGTTATTCTATCTTCGATCGAGAATTGCTGGCGGTACACTTGGCTGTTCGTCACTTTCGCCATTTCTTAGAAGGTACGCCCTTCGTCATTCGCACAGACCACATGCCTCTGGTGCACGCTTTCACTCGACAGTCTGACTCCTGGTCCGCCCGTCAACGTCAACATCTCTCCGCCGTGGCTGAATACAATTGCACCCTCCAATACATCCCTGGAAAAATGAATCCCGTTGCCGATGCCCTGTCAAGAAATACGTTGGCTGCCATTCAATTGGGATTGGATTACAACGCCCTGGCTGAAGCCCAACGACAGGATCCAGAGTATCAAGCTTGTAGGACATCTTGCACGTCCCTCCGTTGGGAAAACTTTCCCCGTTGAAAGACTCCAACACCACCCTCCTCTGTGACGTCAGTACTGGTAGACCGCGACCTTGGATTACTGCTCCCATGCGCCGACAGGTGTTTGATTTCATTCACGGCCTTTCACATCCCTCGTGCCGTTCTACTGCACAGCTGCTGAAGGCAAAGTTCATTTGGCACGGCATTTCTAAGGAAGCTAAGGATTGGGTCCGCGCCTGTACTTCTTGCCAAACTTCCAAAGTACATCGACACACGGATTCAGGAGTGGGCACCTTCCTCAACCTCAGCGTCGCTTCGCACACATTCACGTCGACGTTGTAGGCCCCCTACCCACATCACAAGGACATCGTTACCTGTTTACCGTCATCGACTGCTCCACTCGTTGGCCTGAAGCCATTCCCATGGAAACTGCAACGTCTGCCTCATGTACATCTGCCTTACTCTCTGAATGGATTTCAAGATTCGGTATCCCTGAGCATATTACTTCTGACAGGGGAACCACTTTCACCTCTCAATTGTGGACGTCATTAGCGAATCTCCTGGGCATCACCCTACATCAGACAACGGCCTACAACCCCGCTGCCAATGGAATGGTTGAACGTTTTCATCGCACCCTCAAAGCAGCTTTGATGTCCCGCTGCAAGGATTGCAACTGGTTTACTCAGCTTCCCTGGGTCCTCCTTGGACTAAAGACCACTCCTAAAGACGCCCTCGACGTCTCGGCAGCTGAAATGGTATATGGCGACCAGTTGGTCGTCCCTGCCGAATTTATTCCTTCTACAACCTCCTCCGACGATCTCCAGCGCATACGTCACGTCGTGGGAAAATTTACTCCGTGCCGCCAGACTTACAAGCCCCCAGCGAAGCATCACATACCAACGGACTTGCACTCTGCAACGCACGTCTTCCTGCGCAACGACACTAGCAAGCCACCACTAACGCCCCCTTACATGGGCCCTTTCCTTGTGATCCGACACAGTCCAAAAGCATTCCTCCTAAGCATTCGTGGCAAAGAAGACTGGGTCTCCATTGATTGTCTAAAACCTGCTTATCTTCTGCCAGATGACCCGCCTACAGTTCGCCTCTCCAGATCAGGGCACCCTATTTAATATGTACAGTATGTAATTTTTAGGGGGGGGGGAGCCATGTACCAACCGTATGTCACACAATTGTACATAATTATTTTGTATATATTATGCTTGTATCTGCGCTCTTCCCTCGCACTAAAAATAACCTGAATGATCATGTCTCCGGTTTTGCTCTGTAACATTGTCTGTCTCTCGAACAGGTTATGTCCTGTTGCCTTGAGGTTTTGTATATAAAGGAGAGTGTTCCTTAATAAACAACTCAGTTGATTGCTTCCTGCCTTTGAGTTCACAACCCTCTCTCGGCACCGTCACACTTCCAAGCGAACCACCATCCCTGGTGATGAATGCTCAATGATCAAAGTTCCTAGTCTAGCTAGCTTCATCCTCCCTAAGGCAATAAGAAATATTTCCTTAGCATTGAC
>NC_090730.1:111475222-111477722 GCF_036898095.1 Palaemon carinicauda | reverse complement strand
ATATATATATATATATATATATATATATATATATAATTTATATATATGCTGCATGAAAGGAATATAGACATATGAATAAATGGTTAATAGTGTAGCGTGTAAGGTGAAGATGGGAGGTGACTTAAATGAATACAGATGTAAAAAAGATGCCAGTAGACAAGTAAAACGTACTAAGTTTTTTTAAAAGAGAAATGAAGCTAAATAGAACAATGTTTGTATAGAAATTTTGAACTAGCCATGACACACAGGTAATGATACATTGATCGGCTGAATTTGAAGGAACCTCCACAAAGGGTATCGATCTAAATGCAACAATTATTGTTATTTTACTTTTCTGTGCAACCGCCCACCTATTATGGAAGACAGCTTAATGATAGATATTGTCGAAGACTGTAACACGTTTATGTACGACTTTGATAATCTGATAATAATTTACATTATTTCAAGTTAGTGCTTGGGTGTATGTATGTATGTCTGCATTTTTCCATGCAAGTGTACTATGGAATGATTACACATTCATGTAGATATTTATATCGAATCATGTGTGTCTACATCTAAATGGCAATCAGCACCATGCAGCCCAAATAAATAAAACAAAACACCTAGCATTCATCAATAATTGTAAAGGGAACAGATACAGAGGTCTGTGTTGCCCAGTGGCCCATAAATCCTGACACTGGGAATAATTGGGGCAAACTGACTACGTCGCCATAGGATGTTGTGAATAACGTTAGCCTTACCAAACCTAAAGCCTGGCGGAGCGGTGTTAACAAACAGTGGGACCTAATTCACACCCGTGAGTAATTCACTAGCGCACCATGTGAACAGCAAAATTGGATGCAGACAACGTGCTTTGGAGAATAAGCAATTCTAAGGCGGAATGAAATGAAAACAGTCTTGCTCAATATATTACAGTCAATAATAAGAATCTAAAAGAATGACTTTACTATCAAACATTTCTAATCGAATAAATGATTAAATACAATTTAGTTAAACCAGAAAACAGCTATTGGAAAATCTTTTGCATAAAATAGAATGAATAATACAAGTCTCTCTCTCTCTCTCTCTCTCTCTCTCTCTCTCACACTTGAAAGAAACGATTTTAGGTAAATGCGTGTTGGGAACGATGATCTCTCGTTTTCTATACTTTCTTACTCAAAGGAATCATCAGTAAATGTTTGTCTTAATGGAACAAATATTATCCCTGATAATATGAAAAAAAAAAAAAACTCAATAATGAATTTAATGCGGTAACTTTCAGTGACCAAGTGAGGAAATCTGCCAAATTCGGCGAGAGGAAGGTGTTCAAAGGTTTGGCAGGGAAATTGAAGTCCAGGTAAGCAGTGAAACGGAAATGGAGAAAGGTCTTGGATGTCCCGTTAAAGATAATGGCTTTGGGGACTAGAGAGAGAGAGAGAGAGAGAGAGAGAGAGAGAGAGAGAGAGAGAGAGAGATAATTAGGTTCTCCTTAAAGGGTGCGAATTAATTTGCAAGGCCCTCCGTGTCTATATGATGCTAAATTTTGACCCAAAATTGATCACTCAAGTCTATTATTATTTTCTCTCTCTTCCTTCAATCTAGCTGTTAGCCGTAACTTGCCACTAAACACAGAACAATATCTTTTTGGAAACCGAGAACGCTACAACTTGTTTCTCTTGATCTATAGATTAGGAACAGGTCATTGCATCAAGAGACTGGGAGGAGTGTGACGACATCTGGTGTCATCTCACGCAGTTTGAACAGCCAACGCATCAAGATCTGGTATCCTTCTATTCCCGTTCACAATTAAAGTTAAAACAATTCTTTCTTATAAATGCGTATCCTCTAATTCACATCGCTATGGTAATATCTTGAGTGGACTGATATTTCAAATTTTAAGAACGTGCCTACAATTCACTTGTGATAAGGGGGAAAACTTTGGCTAGGCTTATCTCTTACATACTTAAAGCTCTCTTGAATTCATGTAATCTGTTCAACGTCTCTCTCTCTCTCTCTCTCTCTCTCTCTCTCTCTCTCTCTCTTCTCTCTCTCTCTCTCTCTCTCCTCAAACAATTGGCTTCGTCCAACTGAAAGAGAATCTGCTTTTCGTTGTCATATTGCGATCGGATTCAACATTCACTTTCAAAATCAATAGCGTTCGAAATAAGTTTCTCGAAGTTCTATCCCTCTCTTAATTTCAGACAACAGCATCGGCATTATTTGTTAAATAAGAGAAAATGTCTGTTGGTTATGATAAACAAGTATAAAGTTAGTAATGATTACAGTAAAAATCTAGAACAGGAACTCGGTGGAGCGCATACCTTCACCTATATCATGTATATCATAATATACGTATATTTGGTCCTAGTTTCATGCAAATAAGATAAACAGTGGCCACGATATGACAAAAAGACGTTTTTGACCTCTACTTGACCCAATCACTCCCAAAATCTAATCAAACTGTCCTCGGATCATGGCCAATCATCTCATTAAAGTTTCATGAGATTCGGTAAAGTTTTCG
>NC_090730.1:111460366-111465366 GCF_036898095.1 Palaemon carinicauda | reverse complement strand
TGTTGCTGTTCTCGGGGGAGGATAAGTTCTTCCCTTGGGAGTAGCAACGCCTTCCTTGCTTTGGTGCTCTGGAAGCTGGCAAGTATTGCTGGCCTTTTCCCTTAGATCTCCCTTAGGCTAAGATAAGTTTCTTGGCTGCGGGTGATCTGTCACTAAAGCAAGGTTGGCAGGACCCTCTTGTCCCTTCCCCCTCTATCTCCGTAATGGCCTAGCCATTACTGTACTGTACCTTGCCGGCCGGCAGAGCTGGCCGGCAGGGGTATTACTGTACTGTACGTCGTTCTACTTCTGGACCTAGTATAGGTTGGGATGTGGAATTGACTCAGCCCCTTGCCGGCCGGCAGAGATGCTGGCCGGCAAGGGTCTTTTGTTTTCGAGTGCTGCCCGGACCTCTCTTGGTCCCTCATCCATGCCTGCCGGCAGAGCCGGACGGCATTGGTCAAGGAAGCCTGAATTAAGTTTCTCCCCTTCCTTATATGCACTCTTTCGGTGGCCGGGCTTGGGGGGTTGTGTACACTCTTATCCCGGCATCCATTCTATTTTCTTCTAGTGCTGTACCTGTCCCGGCTGCCGGCCTATGAGGCCGGCAGCCGGGTAGGTGTAGTCTTCTGGTTCTTTTGCTGCCGGCTGGCATCGGTCTTGTACCTTTGCCGGCCGGCTTATGTCAGTCCTTGTCTGCCGGTCACCAAGAGTGTGGCCGGCAGCTGGGTACTACCTTGTGTAGTTGCTGGCCGGCAGTCATTGCCGGCCAACACTGGCTGTTACCGGCCGGCAGCTGCTGCCGACCGGCACAGGCATTTGAACCAGAGTGCTGCCGCCCTATAGCTGTTAAGTAGTTTACTTTAAAGCTAGTTGTGGTGTGTGCCGGCCGGCAAAGGCAGGCCGGCACACATCCTCCTATACTGTACTAGTATTCTTCTGTATAGCATATACAGTAAGAAGAAAACTATAGTAAAGGTTTAGGTACAGCACTGTATCTTCTAACACTATTGTGTTTTCTTGCACAGCCCTTTGCTGTTGCCCTCAGATAGGAAGCAGAGTTCTTCCCTGTCTATTATCCAGGATTTTAAAATCATTGCCTAGGTGTGAGCTCCACCTGTTTCCTCTGGAAACCTTGCATTGGTTACTCTAGAAGAGATAAACCATTTTGATTTTATTATCTGGAAGGCTGCAACAATGGGTTGTGAGGGAAACACAAGTGTGTGTCTTTCCTTTATGAATTGTTATGCTATACTATGCATATCCAGTGATACATAGTTCACTTGATACTCATGGAAATTTCTTCTCTTTACAGGAGGACCCTCCGAAGTGCGGAAATGTTTTCTGCAATGTCCGCAGCAAGAACCTCTGTGGACATGAGTGTTGTAGGAGACACGCAGCATGCGCTGTCTCCAAGGATGATCTCCAGTATTGGGACCCTCAGGTATGTACTGTATGCACTAACCTGATTACTGAGGCTTTTGATTCCACTAGAACGGTGGAATCAAGGGATATAGCAAGGGAAAAGCTTCGTACTTGGGTAAGGGGCTTCAAGAAGAACACCTCTGGCCCTTATCTTCCAAGTGAGAAGATGAGGGCGTATCTTTTTCCCCAGGCATCAGCTGAGGCAGTGATTCCCCAGCCTCAAGAGGAGATCCCTCAAGATCAAGTCCAGGTGGACGTGGAAGTCGCAGTCGCGATGCAAGACATCCAGTTGGATGACAGGATGTCTGACCTGGACGAACGTTTGGAAGAAGACCTCCTGGCAGAAGGTCAGGATCAAGTTCAAACCCCGGATGTCGCAGAGGATGAGGTCGACGAGGTGTCGGCTACTCCGGTTCAGATGCCGGAGCCTATCCCCTCAACATCGGCTGGTCTCCCAGTAGAACTGGGACAGGCCCTCTCTTCGATTGTTGGAATGATCCAACAAATGCAGAAGGAGAATCAGGAGAAGGCGGCTGCAATGGAACTGCGCATGCAGTCCCTGGCAGAATCACATGGGCCCCAGAAAAGGCTCAATGTGAAAGACCTTCCCATATGCTCAGATGCTAACCCATGGAGGTATGCTGAGCACATGCCGATGACGACTGGAAAGATCGTCATCTCGGATAAGCTGGGTTCAGTTCCCCTAGAGGAGGTAGAATTCTGGCCCAGCAAGGCATCATATCCGGACTGCTATGTCCGGCTGAGAAAAGAACCAGCTTCAAGGGAGGAGACAGAGCCGAAGGAGGTCATTATTATGGACCACGCTAAGGCTCAAGCCCTACTTTCATCCTCGATGAAAGAGAGGGGCTTCTCTAATTCGAAGGTAGCTGCATTGAGCAAGAAGCTCCCTTCTTTTGTGTCCTCTCCTGATAGAGCCTTCCCCTTTTTACAGAAAGGGTTTGCGGCTGTCCTAAAGGCAGTCCAGGCCGGCAAGCCTTGCCCCTCCCTGGAGGAGTGTAAACCCTTGTCGCTGGCTCTGCCTATGGACCACAAAGACTGGAAGGATGTCCATCTGACATTCTCAGTGGGAAAGTTGGAGGCTGATATTGCCGGACGGCAATTCGGCGAGGACCTCCCCAAGCTGTCCGAATCTCTTTTACGAAGAGAGTTCGAGACAAAAGAAAGACTGGCTGCCTCAATGTCTCATCAGACTACTCTTGATACGATGGCAAGTGACCCTAAGGTCCATGAAATGTTCATGGTAGTGGCTAAGTCTCACCTAGCCACAGTGACGAAGGACCTTTATGGCTTCGTCAAAGCAAGGAAAGCAAGCAGGGAGTTCGTGTTCACCGGGGCTTCGGTGAGACACGAGCCAAGGAAGTTAATCTCCTCCAACATTTGGGTAAAAGACCTTTTCCCTACCGATGTGGTCAAAGAGGTTGTTGATAAGGCCGCCGTGGAGAATAGAAACCTTCTCCAGAAGTGGGGCCTGGCTATCAAAAGAAAATCTTCCCTGGATGAGGGTCCTCAACCAAAGAGGAAGAATATGAGGACTAGGCTACCGTCTCGGCCAGCCAAGCCTTATAGACAGCAACAGCAACTGCAATTGCCTTTGCCTCCAGTGCCCCAGATGGTGGCTCAAACCCCGACTACTTTTCAGTGGGTACCCCAGGCTGTGCCAGGTCAGTCAACCACATTCACCCCAACGTTCGAAGGACAGTCTTCTTCCTTTCGTGCAAAACCTAGAGGAGCAGCCAGAGGCTCGTCTAGGCGCCCCTCAAGGGGAAGGGGATTCAGAGGTGGTCGTGGTCAGGGAGGCAAGACCTCAGGACGGCAGTCCAAGTGAAACGATACCGGTAGGAGGGAGACTGATGAAATTTTGGGATCGCTGGACCTTCGATCCCTGGGCCCGAAGCCTACTCAAGAATGGACTGGGTTGGAGCTGGTACAGCACTCCACCCCCGTGCCTTCGGTTTTTCCAACACTCCACCCCCGTTTTGGAGGAGTACGTTCAAGAACTGTTGGAGAAAAAGGTGATCCGAAAGGTGAAGTCCATCAAATTCCAAGGGAGGCTGTTTTGTGTTCCCAAGAAAGACTCGGAAAAGCTCAGAGTCATTCTGGACTTGTCGCCACTCAACAAGTTCATAGTGAATTGCAAATTCAAGATGCTAACACTGCAACACATAAGGACCTTACTGCCCAAGAGGGCATACTCAGTCTCTATAGACTTGTCAGACGCCTATTGGCACATTCCAATCAGCCGTCGACTCTCCCCCTACCTAGGGTTCAGGCTACAACGGAGACTGTACGCCTTCAGAGCCATGCCATTCGGGCTAAACATAGCCCCAAGGATTTTCACGAAGCTTGCGAGCGCAGCTCTCAAACAATTACGTCTAAAGGGAATTCAGGTAGTAGCCTACCTGGACGACTGGCTGGTGTGGGCAGCATCCGAGACCGAATGCTTGCAAGCTTCCAGTCAGGTGATCCAGTTCCTAGAGTACCTAGGCTTCAAGATCAACAGAAAAAAGTCTCGACTTTCTCCATCCCAAAAGTTCCAGTGGCTGGGAATCCACTGGGACCTTTTGTCACACAGTTTCTCCATCCCGACGAAGAAAAGGAAGGAGATAGCGGGCTCTGTCAAGAGACTTCTAGATTCCGAAAGGATATCAAGACGCGAACAGGAGAGGGTACTAGGCTCTCTCCAGTTTGCTTCAGTGACAGACCCAGTGCTAAGAGCACAGCTAAAGGATGCAACCGGAGTTTGGAGAAGGTATGCATCAAACGCGCGAAGAGACCTGAGAAGACCAGTGCCGCCTCGGCTACGTACTCTTCTCAGACCTTGGTCCCAAGCCAGACATCTAAAGAAGTTGGTTCTTCTTCAGCCACCTCCCCCGTCGATGACGATTCACTCAGACGCCTCAAAGGAGGGATGGGGAGGTCACTCTCATCGGAAAAAAGTCCAGGGGACTTGGTCCAAGCTATTCAGGACCTTTCATATAAACTTTCTAGAAGCTATGGCAGTGCTCCTCACCTTAAAGAAAGTCTCCCCGCGTCACTCGATCCACATAAGATTGGTGACGGACAGCGAGGTGGTTGTGAGATGCTTGAATCGACAAGGGTCGAGGTCACCACCTCTCAACCAAGTGATGTTAGCCATTTTCCGATTGGCGGAAAAGAAGAAGTGGTACCTGTCGGCAATTCACCTTCAAGGAGACCGCAATGTGACAGCGGACGCTCTATCCAGGTTCACACCGATAGAGTCGGAATGGTCCTTAGACGCAGGATCATTTTCCTTCATTCTGAATCAAGTCCCAGAACTGCAAATAGACCTCTTTGCGACGAAAGACAACAAGAAGTTGCCCCTGTACGTGTCCCCGTACGAGGACCCCTTAGCGGAAGCAGTGGACGCAATGTCCCTCGACTGGAACAGATGGTCCAGGATTTATCTGTTCCCTCCTCACAACCTTCTGTTGAGGGTCCTCAACAAACTGAGATCCTTCAAGGGGGTAGCGGCAATAGTGGCCCACAAGTGGCCGAACAGTATGTGGTTCCCCTTGGCGTTGGAACTACAGATGAAGTTCGTGCCGCTACCACAT
>NC_090730.1:111437866-111452866 GCF_036898095.1 Palaemon carinicauda | reverse complement strand
ATAAATATGCACTTTAAATGCTTGCACGTTGCTTGGGGTTGTCATGTTCATCGGGTAAACTTTAGCTTGATTCTTTTCATCTTCATCCTTTCCTGTTTTTTTCTTCGTCTTCACATTCTGTGAAGTTGAATTATCCTTAACCACTCGGGCGACTGCTTTCGGTTTGTTCGACCAACATTCCTTACTGATATGGCCTCTCTTGCCACACTTATAACAGACAATATTAATCTTCTGTACGTCTTTCACAACATCTGGAGCCTGGAGGAGGACGATTCGATGATTGTTACTGTGGTACTATCGCATTCTGCTTTGGAACAGTACCAGTGGTACTTCCTATGTAACTATTGAGTCTGGTTTCCATGGTTTGGCAAATACTTGACACTTGTTCAGAGCAACAGTTGAAACTTCATACCCGAGGAGGGTTTACGACTGATAATATTATAATCTTCTCTCAGCGAAGCTGCTCTGTCAAGTTTCTTCACCTCTCACTCTCTCAATTATGTTCGAATATGTTCAGGAATTCCTCTTAAATATTGTTCTAGCACTATTAGTTCTTCTAAATCAGTAATCTCTCTCACGTTAGTAGCCTCTATCCATCTCTTGAAAAATCGTCGTACCTTATAAGCGTAATCCAGGAAAGTCATTATCTCCTCTTTCCGCAAACTTCGGAATCTTTCATTATAATAATCAGTGGTCATCTGATAAACTTATAGCAGGCTCCTCTTCACTTCTTGATACTCTTTTCTTTGGTCCTGAGTCAAGGCAAGATACGCACCGCATCCTTTCCTAATGAGGACACTCGGCAATTACACAGACCATTTATCTTCTGGCCATTTCATCGCCAATATGAATGTTTCAAAATGATTGAAGAATTCGTCAGGAGTTTCTTCTGAAAATTTCAAAATTAACCTCTGGGCGTTTGTCAGATTAAACACGGGATTGTTCAAAGTAGGGGTCATTTCTGTCTGAGTTGCCAATCTTGCATGAGCATTCAACAGTTCCAATTCCCTTGCATGTCTCGCTTCTCCTATCTCTCATTCTTCTCGTCTTGCTTCCATTTTCCTCGTATGTTTTGCAATTTCTCTGACTTCTCTCTCTTCTGCCATTATCTTCAATCTAATCAAATTTAATTCCGCTGCAATTTGTCAAATCTCGGGATCTACATTCCTTTTCTGCTTTCTTTTCTTCAGTTTGTTTGTCAGTTGGTCCTTGCTTCGCTACAAATTTTACTTTAGCATTCACCAAAAGTTCGCAAGCTGCTGCAATATCTTCTTCCGACAACTATCCCGAGTTTATCAATGCTTCTAAGGCTAGACACTTGATTTAAGCTTTAATCAATCCACTTGTTGCCTGACCACCACATTCCATTAGAATAGAGAGGCCCTGAGCTTTAGTTACATTAGCTTCTAACAATTCCTGAACAATTGGGTTTTCCGTAAACTCTTGAACATTTAGTTGTGCCATCTTGTACTTTACAAAAATTAAACATCTCCAAGAAATATATCCTTACAATACACAGAATCATATCGACAATAAATTGTTCAAACTAATAATAAAAACACGGCCCTGGTATCACCAATATTTAAAACTGACTCGCTTGATCCCAAGGGTCTGGCCACCAAAAATATGTATTACGGATGGCGAATTACACAAATTCCTGAGCTCCAAAACTCACCTGATTATATTACATAAGTCTGTTACACTGGAAAAATAATACCCGAGCTCAGAATATTACATAACTCCCAAACAGCAATATATGAAAACAACTCTCAAAACAAAACTGGGTGATTATTGTATAAGATCTATTAAAAAACAACCTCTTACTTTGGTTCTTAGTCAGGGATTATGAGCAAATCCCTGTTAGAAAATATTGGTGCTCAAAACAATACAAACTTTACAAAAATAAATACATTCTCTAAAAAGTTAACAATACAAAAGAATTAACACCAAAGATAAATCCCTCGAAAAATTTTATCTGAACAAAACCTTAGACTAAGACAAGAAAATGTTACTCTATGAAAATTATGCAATCACTTATTCCATTGGACATTAATTTATAAAGATATTTAATTTTGACAGTTAATGAAAAGAGTTAACATTTTAACACTTTAACGATTAAACAATGATGAAATTTACATAAATGTAACTGTTACGCTTACGTCTTTTGGGTAACACGAGGTTACTGAACAGTTAAGCTAAATCTGACATGGCCAGTTACAAAAAACTGTTAAAGTACTTACATTAACACACTACACTTGATTTAACATCCCAAAAAAATTTCACCAACATTTGAATAACACTACACAAGATATACGTTGTGTAAAAAACTTATTCACGTTTGAGAGGTCACACACTTGAGAGAAGAGAGGGCTTGCAAACTTTGGCTTTTTCAAAGGGATAGGCTGGGACTCTTCTGTGGCTTTTGCATTCCTGGGGCTAATATATATTGACTTAATTATTCTGGATCCTTCTAGGACATGGTCTGGAAGCTTAGGGGTAGGCGTACAGTGCCAAAGTTGCCAACTAGTCAAGTAGCAGACAAGTTCCAACGTACATGGCGAGGCAACTCTCTCTCAACTATCTCCACCCACCTACTCCTCGAAACAATAAAAAAAAATTAAATCTAAATCAAAAATTTTCATTCACCTTCTAACCACGTGGAAACATAAAAATTAAGTAATCGCTCGTGTTCATACCTCGTATGGGTCATACAGCATACCTAAACGAGATTATATAAGACTGTAACAAAATATGCAAAAGAAAAAGTTAATTCTTAAAAATAACGTTAATTTACTTATACGAAACTGAATGAAAATACAATTAAATGAATGGCGAAAGTCTTATGTAATTTACATACAATACCTGAACCAACATGGGGGGAACTAACCTTACGAGCTGGCTATCTTCTTTGTCTGCATCTTTTCCCACTTTTAATGCCTTATAAATGTTTCCGCTTAACCATAAACATATTTAAAAAAATGAGAGCAGCATAATTAATATATGCACATATATCTTTCTATAAGCTAATAAGATCGATGTTGTTAGAAAGATAAACGAATCAATATATAACTTTAAATGAAAGCAATATATTTATGGAATATTTTTCTTTTTGAAAATTGTACTCAAGATATTTCATTCCTGTACATCGAAAAAACGAATGTAGTTTAATCATTATTTTTTTTTCTATGTACAGCTGCATCTTGTGTTCATACTGATACCTATGCATAAAAAGTAAGATACTGAACATACAAATAAAATGTAGTATATATAAAAAAGAGACCAGTAAATTTCTTTTATATACTGGATAAGCAATCATAGATTCGAGTTATTGTCAACCTCCTTGGCAATAAATAAAGACACAACAGAGCATGAAAATCTTGAATTTTTACCTCGTAGTCACTGCCATAATATAAGAGAGCATTATAATTGACTTAAGCCGAGCTATGTATCTACATTGATATCTCCATGATATCCCTATTCAAGAGGCTGTCCTCTGCGAGACATCAATTAAAAGACAGGATAAATGGAGAGAGAGAGAGAGAGAGAGAGAGAGAGAGAGAGAGAGAGAGAGAGAGAGAGAGAGAGAGAGATAAGACTGGAAAAGCGTCTCATGAAATATTGAATGTAAGACTTTGATCGTCACTCCAGCAACATGGAAATGTGTACACAACGTAATTTACTGATTACGACATCCTGACAAGGACTAGGTCGGTTGAAGAACTGGTAATTTTTTTCTTATAAGAGGAATGAGGATTCTGGTCGAGATTGAACCTGGTGCAAGGAGGATAATGGAAATAGCTTGTCAATAAAAGCTAAAAGATATAAATGCCTCCTTTATAAGATTAATTTTTGTACCCGAGTCTCAATAGAATACTTGTCATTATCTTTGAGAATAATTTGCGATTACAAAAATATCATTCATTTCCCACCTTGACTCACCTTGATTCTGCTTTCATAAACCTAACACCTCAACACCTTTTTCTAGCCATCGACCATAACACTGATAGCAAGACTAGTACTAAAGTCTAGACAGTAGTATTACAGTGCTATTCGTATACACAATTACATTTCAAATAAGGTTGCCAAATATTCATTCCTCGTAGTCACGTCTACCCCAAGCCATATGTCCCGAATAACGCCAAGGTGAAGTTAAATAATCCAACGCGACGAAGTAAAGCGAATCGTTAAAAAGATCATAGAGGAATCACAACATAGGAAGCAAACGACTACGGCGACCTAAAATAGCTTATTAGGTAAGTAGGTAAGTAGCAAATGAACTAAGGTTATATAAGTAATAATTTGAAGTAATCCACCAACAAGACTTCAAACGATTAATTTAGACAAAATATTGTAATATAAGCCTATAAACCAAATTTATTTACTAGGTCATACTGAAATGACTCTCTGAAAGATCTTGGTGATTTGATAAGGCCATGAAGGATTAACGCCGACGGTATACATGACAGGTCACCTAAATCAGTTGACCAAATGCTAAAACAGAAAAGGAATCCAAACATCCCATCATTCGAGTCTCACTCGATATGCGCTGTAATAAAATAAGTCATACAATAAGGCAAGTGGCCCAGGTAATAAATCCCGTCAGTAATATATATCTAACACGAAACGTTCCGTACTTTTTTCATATTATTTAATATATCTTTTGTATATTCAAAACTTAAAAGGTTATCCGGAATTATCCAGAGAATATTCCCACCTTCCAAAGTAAGAGACTGTAATTTTGGATTTGTTTCTTTTACACCTTGGAATTAGTTTTTTGTAATTTTATAGAAAAACATTACCTATACCTCTTCAATAAAACTAGAGGTAAAATACTACATAAATAATTATAGACAAAATATTGGAAAAGAAAAACACTTATCGTGTGTGTGTGTGTATGTGTGTGTATGTGTGTATGTGTGTAGGTGTGTGTGGGTATGTTTGTTTCAAAATTGAGGCTATGAAAAAATAATATTTCTCTAATTGTAAGAAACATATCTTATCTGGATATGAATGTATTCGTTAGAATTTACCACGAGACTGAAATGAATAACTGAAAACTCCACTTCTTAATTCAGTTTATAAAAGAAAGCAGTGTGTGAGTATGTTTGTGTACACGCAGGAGGTTATGGGCAAGTTTCGATATTGTCCGGAATCAACCTTATCACGATTAAAAAAAGGACCCTGCAGTCCTCCGCATTTACTATTTTATTTCCACAATTCTGTAGTCCAGAAACGGGGATTAATTCCGGTTTAACCTGAAATTATTTTGCAGCATTCCAGGCAACTGATATATGTTAAAAGTTTAGGCTACAGTATTTCCATCCAAAAATGGAGGCAGAGTCATTTTGTCATACGTCATTCCTTTTTATCTTATTACTATGTATTCACATACAAATATATATATATATATATATATATATATATATATATATATATATATATATATATATATATATATATATATATATATATATTTAAATATAAAACTTACCCGCTGGTTATATAATAGCTTAAGTCCCCGACGCCTCGGCAGAAAATTCAAAATCTCTTGCGCAGCTTAGCGCATATAAGCCAGGTGTACCCCAGCGCCCTCGCGGTACCCCAGGTAGAACTATGCCAGTGTTTCCACTTTAGGGGAAAATACCCCATTTTAGGGGAATCGGGTGGTGTTTAGGGTTGAGCCTAGGGGAATCCTAAAAAGGTCGAATTCTAGGGGAATTGGGATGTCTTTAGGGTTAATTGTTTATTTTCTAGGGTGTTATAAGATTCTCTCTCGATGAATATGAAAAATTCCTATTTTTTCATTTTTCTTAGTTCATGAACAAGAAAATATTATAAAAAAGGTAAAGAGGGGCCGTTCTAAAGACAAAGGTTTCTCTCTCCGACCGAGTCCGACAAGAAGCAAATGTTGGTGGCTTTCCGAACATAAACAAACAGAGAAAAGAACACGTGTGAGCGGTGAATCGATCAGTGGATGGGCAGCAGGCATTTTGTATTGGCATCAAATTTTGCTGAAGCGTATTGATATAACATCGCTACATCGACCTGGAAGATTTGAGTAGTCGTTCCCCTTAAAAAACCCAGGTAAGTGAAAATTATCCTTTTTAGAATCATATAATTGAATGAAGAACAGTATAGGGCGAAATGGAACTGAATTACTGATAGTCTAATACTACCTATGTTGTCCACCATTCGTCTGCCTGGAGGCCTTCCTGAGGTTACCTGTTGGCATGCAAGTATGAAGTAACTTAGATAATTTGCAATGTTTTGGGTAAAAGTTAAAAGTGCGGGGGACACCCAGGTCTTTCACACTATGATTTTTGCCGCTTTAGCTTCTAGGTCTACCCTAAAGGCCTAAACCTACAGGTTTGTAGGGTGTTAATTTTAGACTTCTTTAGGAATCACATTCATGCTTCTTTTTATTTGTTAGCTTAATCTTACTATTAGCTCTGCGCAATGGAGGGACAAAATTATTAGCCTAGCTTAGAGTACACCAAAATAGCCTATGTTTAAGCTTACAGTAGTGGTTTTAGTTTATCAAACCAAAAACTACAGTTGTTATGGGGATTTACGCCAGCTCAGGTTAGGTTTTACTTTTAATATAGGGTAAACAACTGCAGACGATCCATCATGTGGCCAGGCCTTATTCACTTGATATTTAATTGTTGAAACAAGTCATGAATACTTACTTTAGGAAAAGCCAAATTTGAGAGGAAAAATAATTTATTTGATTTCGGTATTACCTGCTAGTGTATAATCTTGGGTTTCTTCTGTTTATATATATGAATGTTATTATGTATAAATAGATGATGTTTGTTTCTTTGTTATTGTGGGATCCTTTTATAGTTTTTAGAGGGGGCCCCAAAATACTTTGCTAACACTTTTCTGTACATAGGGTATAGCCTATCACTGAATACTATAAATTTGTCATAAAATGAATAGAAAAATAGTATATATATATATTCCTACTCAGGTACTTCAAGATGAATTATGAGTCTGATGAATCTCCCCCATCAACACCAACCAAGAAAGCGAGAACAGTCACAAAAGGGAAGGTCTATAGACAAAGATGGAGAGAGTGCTGGACGTCAGACCCCCAGTTCTCTGGATGGTTATCAAAATCCTCAAGATCAACGTCTTCAAAACATTTTGCGTTTTGTGGGATATGCAACATGGACTTACAGTGTAGGAAATCCGACATTATTAAGCATGCTTCCAGTCAGAGGCATAAAAATCTATCAATGCAGAAGGTTAATAATAAATCACTTGCAAGCTTTTTGTTAAGTAATGATCCATTGGACAAGTCTGCTAAGAAAATAGAACTCAAACTTTGTGCTTTCCTTGGGAAATAAGTCTCATAATAACAACAACATGGGCTCACACAGAGATATTGGCAAATATCTCTGTGTGAGCCCATGTTGTTGTTATTATGAGACTTATTTCCCAATGAAGATGCCTTGAAAAGAGTCTGCCTAGGAAAACAGAGAGCATCAAATATTATTCGTCAGGTATTTGGTAAGCATTTGTTACAGGATTTGTGTAAAGTTTTAAAGGAGAGAATCTTTTCAGTCATAATAGATGAGACTACTGATAGCAGTACTACTAAGCAAATGAGCATTATTGTGCAGTATTGGGAGGATAATAAAATCCATAATTCTCTCCTAGATCTTGTGGAGAATCATGACAGTTCTGCTAATGGTTTGGTCAAAGCTGTAATACAGTCACTAGAAACCAAGGAGATTCCTTTAAAGAATATTGTAGAAACATTCTGTTGCGACCATTTTAAGAGAATTATTGCCGAATGTTATAATAGTAAAGTGTTCGTGCCATCTTATTCACCTGTGTGCATCATATGCTTGCCTAAAGCTAACTAAATCCCTTGAGGATCTTTGTCGCAATATACATATACATTTCAGTTTAAGTTCAAAGCGACAAGAATCTCTAAAAGAATTTCAGAATTTTGTAGGTGCAGCTCCTCACAAAATTTTAGCTCCAGGGCAGACCAGGTGGCTTTCCATGGAAAACTGCGTCAAACGATTACTGGAACAATGGGAGGCTCTCAGATTATATTTCACTGATGTTGCATTTACAGATTCAACGGACAGTAATGATGCCATTCTGCAATCTCTCAATAATAAGTTTACCCTTGCCTATTTAGAATTTTTGTCGTATAACTTAAGTCGCCTCAATAGTTTCAATACACAATTTCAATCAGAGATTCCAAATTTTTATTGTCTTAAAAAAGAAGTTAGCAATTTAATAAGAAGCATATGCTCGGATTTTATGAGCATTCCATTTGTTAAAAAGTGTGATATACATGCACTGGATCCAAAGCATTCATTATTTTCATCAAGTATTGTGTCAGCTGAAAACATATTTAGGAGTGTTGGCTTTGGAGACAATGAGAGAGTTAAAACAAAAAAGCAGTGCCCATGATATAAAAATATCTTATGAAAGTTGTTTGAATTTTCTTATTGAATCTGTAAAGCAGATTCAAAATAGATTCTCCCTTAGTGAGCCTATTCACGCAATAGTTCAGTGTTTGAATCCAATGAATGCTGCTAATCTTGAGCCTAAATCACTGGCATCTGTCTTTGATGCTATACCACAGCTGTATAAATATGCAGATAGAAACAAGACAGATGAAGAGTGGAGATCCCATTGTTTCAGTGAGGAGTTGAATGGCCAGTTACCATGTTTACAGTACTGGGATATTGTATTAAACAAGAAAAATGCAGCAAACCTTCCATGCTTTCCAAATTTAATGGTTGTTATCTCTGTATTGTTATCTTTGGCATTTTCTAATGGTAGTGTGGAGAGATTTTTTTTTAGTAAATTTAATCTGACAAAGCCCCCCCCCAGAGGACTAGGTTGAAAAATGAAACACTTTGTGGTTTAATGCACATGGTTTACCTTCTAAGTAATAAAGGTATAACTACAGATGGTCTCAGGATTGATGACCTAATGGTTTCAGCAGTTAGGGCAGTACAGAGTAATGCAACATGTAATGACAGCAACAGGACTGTTTAGATGAAAGTTCACTAGTAGATTATGATGATGTGAGGCAGATCATTTGCAGAGCAATAAATAACAATTTTTACAGTATGCATATATGATATGACCATAAATGTAGTTTATGCTATTCCCTATGAAGAATGAAAGTTTTGCTACTTAACAGTTTCATGGATATTGGATTTTTGCTAAAGTCAGTGATTATTGATACAAAATACTTTATGCACAAGCACTGTGTGGTACTGTTTCAAAGATAGTGTTAAGGTAATAATGGTTTTGGGCATATCTTGACAGGGAAAGTAATTTTACATTTTGCTGAAGTCAGTAATTATTGGTGAAAACTAGTTACTTCATAACCCCTGTGTAGTACTGTTTCACAGGACTAAGGACATACAATATTGGCTTTTATATGGAAAGAATAATCTTGTAATACATTGCAGATGTTACATGTCATTGGAAATAATGGTACTGTGTATATTTACTGTAGGCATATACTGTATGTGATAATGCTGCTGCAATCATATGGTACTGCATATGTGATATTTACTGTCGGCTTATATGTGATACTGCTGCAAAGATAGTGTCAAGTATTTATTTTTCTATGCATATCCCTTTAATAAAAGTGAACGTTGTGTTTATTTTGTGATTCTTTTATTCATATATAAGTCACATTAGGATGTCACTAAGTTGAAAGTAAATTATTTACTGTAGGCTTATATGTGATAATGCTGCAAAGATAGAGTTAAGTATTTATTTTTCTATGCATACCCCTTTAATAAAGAATAAAGTGAACGTTGTGCTTTATTTTGTGATTCTGTTCTACATATATCAGTCATATGTCACCAAGTTGAAAAGTAAACTATGGTGCCATTATTATAGGCCAGTTTATAAGAAGTGCAATTACTTTATTTATGAAAAATTACATTATTATGTTTGTTTTGTTAGAGATTATTTTCTTACTATTGTGAAAGAGAGAAATAATAAAATTTCCAATGTATACTCCAATATATTGTATTTTTACCAATGTTACCCTATCTTTATTGATAATTCTGAAGAGTAACTCCACATGGACTGCAAGGAACGTAACCGAGAATACAACATCCACTAGGGATTCTGGCGTCCAATGTATTTCCCCGTGTTTAGTACTGGCCCCTAGTGCTTAATTACATTCGACCATCTAAAAATAACGGTAAATTCTTAATAAGCAACTCAAATACTATAGGAAACTGTAATTTTCAAATACCCGGCGCAGAGTTATTATTAAAATTTATTCCTTTATTGATTTAGGGGAATCCGTGCCAATCTAGGGGAATTTAAGGCCCAGATCTAGGGTAAAACAAATTCAGCCCGTGGAAACCCTGAACTATGCTCATGTGACACCAATTCAGATTTTCTCTGCCGCCATAGCTGTCGGAACTATTGGAAATTCTCTCTTGTTTTCTTACTCTGTTTGGACGTTATTTGGTGATGTATTAACGTTTTTGAGTTTTGGCTTTCGCATATTCGTTTTGTTTAATCTGTGATCACGTATTTTAACTTAAAAGGTAGGGTTGGAAGGTTTTTCAACCTATTTTAAACCTCACGAAGTCATAGGGGCGAAATGTAAACATTTCGTCCATGAATGACGTCACAGCCTCTTCCGTAGGCTAAAAGTCTGTCTTGCCTTTTAGGAATATAAGTGATTTTGCTTTTAGAGTTTTAAGTTATAAATTAAATTGAAGGAATTATTTTGAGAAAATTTTATCCTTTTAATTTTTTTCTTTAGATAATCTTTGATCTGTTTGCAAAGATTAACTACCGTTCAGTTTATTTTTGTTATGGTAATGAGTATCGTTACGATGTTACATATATTGTAGCGATTTTATGAATAGTACTTTCTTCTTACTTCTCAAGTTTTTAATTGTACTTTATAAAAGGAACATTTTATTTTGCAATTAATTGGTCCTTTCAGTATTTTTCCTTAGTCAGAGATTAAAGGAAGTTACACTTCAGTTTATTTTATACGATGCAGTATTCTTTACACTCGTCGTAGCGCACGATTCTATGTATCGTTGTTGCTTTGGTGGTTTTCGGAATACTAAATTGTTTGTATATTATTTGTAGATGTTCCAATGATGTGATTGATGATTCATCTTTTATTGGAACCCCTTAATTTAAGGGTTTATTTTAATGTATAAATATATCTATTAAGGTAATTTTTTGATATTTAATATTTTGTTACATTTATATGGGATTCGGTACTTTTGCTTTCCCATTCAAACAATTGTCCAGTGACAGAATTATAAGTCTCTCCCTACGGAGTTCATTTCCTTTGAGAGGGTGTATACTTTGTCTTTCAGGTAATTATAAAACTATCTTTGTGCCAAAGAGTAAAGTGCAAATTTTTTAGTGATAAATTGTGCAGTGAATTTTATTCAGTGGAGAGTGCTTTTATTCGGACCTGTCGTTATCCTAGCCTTAGACCTCTGTCGAGCTTCCGGACCCAGGGGAGAAGTTATGTCGAGCGGCGAAAGGAATCGAGAGGGTAACCAGGCGTTACAGTCTTTTAGACCCGAACTGAAGTCCTCTCGAGTGTTTTCTGTCGACCACCAGAACGCTCACCTTCGCTATAGATAAAGCGAGGTGTTAGTGTTTTCAAAGGCGCTAAGCTGAAAACAAAATTAGATTCGTTCTGCGTGTATTACGTTTCATGCGGCGCAGACGCAGTGCCGCCACCCCATCTGATGGGTGTCGTCCCTCGACAGTGACTAGCGCTATGGATCGACGAAGATAATGCTGAATACGTTTCGCCTAAGGTTGATCCTTGATCTTTGTAGTTAGGCATGAAACAGCATCTATCTTCGTTTATGCAGTCTTTTCCGCCTGCCGTTAACAGTGCGGTTGGGTGTCTCGATTCCGGTCTTTGACACGGACGCACAGGCGTCGTGTCTTTAACGGTGAGAACTCATTGTCGCACAGGTGGCCTACCTACCGCATGTTCAATGGTGGGGGAAAGTGGATGCTTTACTTCGAATGCTCGACGCAAACCGACGGATCATAGCACCTAGTATTAGTCTATACAGACGCGCCGACGTTCGCCAGGCAGCAGAGCCGGCAAAGCGTCATCTGAACGGTGCGGCAACGGAAACGGAACGTTGACGGAATGGAGCAAAACGCCACGTCAGTGTGGACACTTCAGCGTCAGTATGGACGCTTCAGCGTCAGAGTGGACGCTTCTGCGTCAGTGTAGACGCTTTCAGTGTCAATATGGACACTTTAGCGTCAGTATGGACGCTTCAGCACCAGTGTGGACGCTTCAGCGTCAGTATGGACGCTCTTGTTGGTGACTTGTAAACATAGCACAGTGCTCTGGAGGAGGTTTTTGTTCGTTTTCACCTTGCCCCTAGTCCTATATCTCTAACTTACGTTCCAATCCTTGGGAAAAGGAAGGTCGGTAGGCTGAGGTTCTTCGCGGACCTTGTGCATTAAACGTCTATTCCGCCGAGCATTATTGTTGATGCAGTCCAAGACGGTCTCTCTCCACTTTGGAATGATGGGGTAATGCTCTTTTCTTCGCCTATGATTGGCGAGCTATGACATCACAACCATGTGACATAGTATCTTGAAAAGAGCGGAGTTGGAATGTCTTGAAGCGATCAGATCGTCATCGCTATGGTATCATGGATCTTGTAACTGTTTTCTGCATATTAGAATGCAGTTTCCTGACGAGAATAACATTCTACGTTTTCCCTGTCTACCAGACTAGGTAGTTACTCCTCATGTATGCACGCGAACAGAACTTACCTTCGCAGCAGTCGGGTTTTGATGCGTGAACAGGAAGCAATCGGGTGTGTTTTTTCTTCCGTGAGAGAAGCAGAAGTCAGTCAAGTCACATACAATCCTAGCTCTTCCTCTGGATTCTGACTCACTTTCAGGGAGGAAGGACTTTGTCCTCATCGAAGGACGCTTAACCTAGAATTGGTAGTCACCAATCAATTTGTCCAAGACCTTTCAGGAGTCGTATGTTTTTCTATTAACTTATCCTGCAGTATCTAACGTTCGCCGGAAGTTTTTTCTTTTCGGAAGAAGGCGACGTGTCAGCACCGGGATCATGTAAGACACATAGTTCTTCGGGGGAGAAGGTGCTCAGTTTGCTTCTGTTCACACTTCTTCTCCTTCCCAAGTTTGGAGAAAGGTCTATTACTTTCTTCTGAGGTCTAGCGACTACTGTTGACGGTTTCTCACAGCATTGGATACGTTCAGTTCGCGCACAAGGCACGCTTGAATTGTCATAGGGACTCTCCCAGGTCGCTCTCAGGACTGCGGTTGATGCTCTCTCCCGGCCTTCGCCCACGCTTGAGTTGGCGCACTCGCTACCCCGCGAGTGTAGATTTGGTCTGAGCTAAAAGAGGTCTATTTCATCTGTGTTTAGTGTTTACGATTCTCGGGGGGAAGAAAATCTTCTCCTAAAGAGTCTAAGGACTACCATAGATCAAAGAAATGGTTTTCCGATTAGTGTCAGAAGGCATAGTTCTCCTATGCTTAGTAACGCTTCCTTGCAGAGATATGCTCGTGTTACGAGAAGCGTTAGAGCGGGTGCTTGTAGCAGTCTGGTCTCTCTCTTACAGCAGACGTCGTGCAGACACAGACGCAAGTTCTGGTCTCTCCCTCACGCAGTCCCAGACGCAGACACCAGTCTGGTCGTATGTTGGACGGTAACAGTCAAAGTTGATCCTTTCAACAAGTTGTCCCATTTTCGCGGTCTGCGGGACGCGTGACTATCACTCATGCGTACGCATCCTACACATGGACAACTCTCGGCTATCAGTTCCGTCTTTCCGTCAATGACCGGATGCGATGCTGTCGCCTCCACGCTGCACGCTGTAGATTTACAACAAGCCGGGTACACACATAGCGCTGTACCCACATGACAAGGTGAACGCATACAGCACACTGACACCTTATGGAAATGCAACCACATGCGACATTATGGTCGCATGCTAGACGCATACAGTCAAGTCTTGTTCTCACAGCAGTTTAACCAGATTATTGTCTCTCCTTCGCGTCTCTCTGGCCTCGCAGCTAACGCTCCCTCTTGTCAAGCTTTGGCTTTAAGTTTGTTGAACGCTTGCTGATTACACATGAATCAGGTCTTAACCTCACAGCATGAGGTTCACGTGGTTGACGCTTCTTTTTAACGCCTATCTTTAATATCGGTTTCTTGCGACCGATATGGACGAGTTTCGGGAGGCGGTTGTAGATCCCGATTGTCTCTCACGACATGTTGAGTGTAGACAGAATACTGGAATCGTTCTGGACTCATGCTGGGACCATGCTGGGTGCATAGTGGAAGCATGTCTTTAGTCCTTTTCCCCGTGTCAGGATCACAAACGTTTTATGTTAAACCATCTAGCTGCCTCCAGTATTTCGGAAAACCCCTAAGATCTAGAGGGTTGTTCGAAGGAGACAGCTGAGGCTTTCGCTTGTACAAAGGACTTTTGCCTCAAGGTATTCTAACCTAATTAGAGTGCTTTATGGAGTGGTGTAGAGCTAGAGCCGGCTCTTCATTAGGTAACTCTAACACAAATGGCCTATTTTTTCTTAGACCTTAGAAGAAAACACATTTTCTTCCCTCCTCGACCATCAAAGGGTACAGGAGTATGCGGGCATCTGTCTTCAGACGCAGAAGATTGGATCTATCAAATAGAGACTTTGTAGATCATCTCAGATCATTTGAGAGGACTTGGAGGCATCAGCAAGATGCTCCAGCCTGAAATTCAGGGTTCGTTTCTGGAGCTTCGCGGTAGTGACAGATCCGACCCTTTACACTTGGTTTCTTTTTAAGGCCTAATTTTGGAGACTTTCTGAGTAAGTCTACCATGGTTTAGAGTCAGTGAAGTTCACTCTTTTAGCAAGAACATGGACTTCACATTGGTTAAGCCATAGGTACCTTGCAACCTGGATTCTTGGTTATTAATAAACATCTTTCTCATCCATAGCCTAAATTTT
>NC_090730.1:111415366-111435366 GCF_036898095.1 Palaemon carinicauda | reverse complement strand
ACAACCATCATCGGAGAAATAAGATGTGCTAGAAATGCAAAGGTATTTCTGTTGAGTACCTCTGGGAAGGCGAAATGAAAGGTTCTGGTTAGAAATGGGCCTGGTAGAGTGGGCTTAGATTACAAATGGGAAATATGGATCAGCTATATGAAAGTGAAATGTATTTAGTCCCTAAATTTTATTAGAGTGCTATCCTATACTTCTTGGGGTGCTGATCGAAATCATCTTCTAATTCTTTAGAAAGCATTAATTGCCTCTAAAGTTGCATATGGCTGTAAAATATACTCCTCATCAACAAAAACTACGCTGGCACTATTAGATTCTGTATAAAATGCGGGAATAAAATTAGCCAGTGGCGCTTTCAAGACATCCCTATATCTAGTCTTTTAGTAAATGCTTGTGAATTGCCTTTAGAGCTTCATCGCTGGTTCGATACTGGTTTAGAATTCAGAAGCTGCCAAAGTCACTCTCACGGGAAACTAGTTTTTAATGTAAAGTGTATTTTTTTTATGATAATCGCCCTAGATACCCTAAACCCTTAGGGTATAGAGCTTCAAGAATCTTGGAGGACTTGGAAATATCAAAGAATAAAATTTTACCTGTAGAATACTCTAAAATACCTCCATGGAATCTACTCACGGCAGATTTCTGTAAATGTAGTTCAGATTCAGAACGAGAAGTAGCCAAAGAGTAAATGAGGGTCACTTTCTCGGAGCACTTAGAATGTCATAAGGCTTTGTTTTCGTTTTTACAGATGGATCTAAGTCCAGCGCTTGCGTTGGATTAGGGGTATGCTTTCCAATTTTTATTCGAAGTTTCAGATTATCTAACCAGGCATCCATTTTTACAGCTTAATGCTATGCCGTTTTACTGGCAGTCAAGGACATTTTCCGGCTACCTCATGAAGTTTATGTTATTTTTTGCGACTCATCAAGTGTATTAACGACAATGAACCACTTTAATTTATAGCACCAAATAATAATACAAATTATTAAAGGGCTCTATCTACTTAGGAATAAAGGTAAGCATATTAAACTTTGTTGGGTTCCTGCTCATGTCGATATAAAGGGAAATGAGAAAGCGGACCCTCTGGCAAAAGACGCAGTTCATAGTTGTATAAGGAATAACTTTATGGTACCTGCAGAGGATATGTAGCCGTAATTAAGTCCGCATTCAGAGAAACTTAAAACTTTTATTGGGAGTTAAAAAATCAGGAAATGAGTGATATGTTTAAGGCATCTCTCCTTTTGTTATGCAAAGGTCTAGAGAAGTGGTTTTGTGCTTAATGAGAATTGGTCAAACCAGATTGACGCACATCATTTAGATGACTGGAGAACATCAGTCATTCTGTGAAGACTGGCTAGTGCCATTGACTGTGAAGCATATTTTAACCGACTGTCTCAGTTACTTGACCGAGATATTGCGCCATTTTCATGAATTCAAGAATAGCAGAGGTATTTACATGCTATCTAAAATTTTGGGACATGGATGCAGTGTGTATTGCCTTTTCAAGTTCCTTGTGGGGACTTATTTATTCAATTAGATTTAAACATAATTTTAGATAAAAAATATATAATGATAGTTAGCTAAATTGGTTGGGATCAATGACCATTGCTGATATGATACCAGATAACACATGATAATCAATCAATCTATCAATATGTAATGAAAAAAGAAGGTAAAAGTTCTCAGAAAATCTTGTGTTGCAGTCCGTCTCAGTGCCTCCAGAGAATAGTATTTTAAATTTTACCATTATAAAAGGAAAAAGGGAATTTTTATAATTAATCCATTTTTTTTCATTATTTTTAGGAAAGCAATAACAAATTACATAGAAATCTCTCCTGATATTTTCTCCTTAAATTCAGGATATCAAGAGGGATCTAATGTTGGAAGACTTTCTAACCCTAAGTTTTTCGATAAATCTACTTCGTGTTTGATTTGTAAATGTTCTCCCTCTAAAGTGTTTGAAACGGACTCGGGTAATGTAAACTGTAATATTCCCAAAATGAACAAATATTTCAAGTGAATTAATTTATGTTTTAAGAAAATCGTAGAAAGATGCCACATAAAAATAATTTTTTGGAATAAACTTTTTATGTATTACACTACACGCTGAATAAAATTATACATTAAGCTTCTTTCGTCTAAATGCCTTTAATTGTTAAGGCTATATCTCCTAACGAAAGTGTAATACCCCGATCACATCTACGCATGAATGGCGAGGATGGAGCAACCGTAACCATTTACGTTAAATCCTTACTCCAAGAATAGTTTATCCATGCCTGGAACTTGCATTTGACCGTAACATACGGCGGGATCCATCGGCGAAATTAATAATTGATCGCTGCACCAGCGGATTGAGAAATCCTTGAGTATAAGAAGATTCCGTGTTGTATACCTACTTTCTCCGAATGGTATCCACCAATATCTGTACTTTATCAACGGCTTCAGTACTCTCTCCGGCGATGGATATACATGCACAGTAAATCTATGATAACCCACATTTCCATTTTCATATGTTTTACTGCTAATTACATAATACAAATCTTCAAAGGTTTGTTTCATTTTGCTCTGAACAGTGGAAAAATTCTTGCTATTCATTGCGAAGTTATTATTCTAATAATGTTTCAAATGTCTGTTTGTTCTAAAATTTTCCTTAAATGAAAATAAAAAAAAAACTGTTAATCTATGTTTAAAAAAGCTTTACATTCATTGTGAAGGGATTATGTGATTGCTTAATTAATCTACTTAATAATAGACCTTATGGTACACAAATGTAATGAAAATATAAGTTTGTTTACTTCGACACAGAAGGTCTATTATAATAAAGAAAATAATTATAGGGCATACGATGAAAAAACCTTATCTTCTGATGACAAAATAAACATATCTAGGCCATGGGAGAGAGAGAGAGAGAGAGAGAGAGAGAGAGAGAGAGAGAGCGCATTTTAATTTTCGCCCTGAAAGGATATGAGGACTCGTTCATTTTATATTAAGTTAGCCTATAAACAGGAGAGAGAGAGAGAGAGAGAACATTTTCATTTTCTCTCTGAAAGGATATAAGGAATCGTTCATTTCCATATTAGATTAGCCTTTAAACAGGAGAGAGAGAGAGAGAGAGAGAGAGATCATTTTCATTTTCGTCTTGAAAGGATATAAAGACTCGATCATTTTCATATTAGATTATCTTATAAACAAAAGAGAGAGAGAGAGAGAGAGAGAGAGAGAGAGAGAGAGAGAGAGAGAGAGAGAGAGAGCATTTTTATTTTCGCCCTGAAAGGATATAAAGACTCGTTCAATTTCATATTAGATTAGCTTATAGACAGGAGAGAGAGAGAGAAAGAGTGAGAGAGAGAGAGAGAGAGAGAGAGAGCGCATTTTCATTTTCGCCCTGAAAGGATATAAGGACTCGTTCATTTTATATTAAGTTAGCCTATAAACAGGAGAGAGAGAGAGAGAGCATTTTCATTTCCACCCTGAAAAGATATAGGGACTCGTTCATTTTTATATTGAATTAGCCTATAAACTGGAGAGAGAGAGAGAGAGAGAGAGAGAGAGAGAGAGAGAGAGAGAGAGAGAGAGAGAGAGAGAGAGAGAGAGCATTTTCAATTTCACCCCGTTCATTTTATATTGAATTATCCTATATACTAGAGAGAGAGAGAGAGAGAGAGAACATTTTCATTTTCTCTCTGAAAGGATATAAGGAATCGTTCATTTCCATATTAGATTAGCCTTTAAACAGGAGAGAGAGAGAGAGAGAGAGAGAGAGAGAGAGAGAGAGAGAGAGAGAGAGAGAGAGAGAGAGCATTTTCATTTTCGCCCTGCAAGGATGTAAAGACTCGATCATTTTTAAATTGGATTAGCTTGTAGACAAGAGAGAGAGAGAGAGAGACAGAGAGAGAGAGCATTTTCATTTTCGCCCTAGAAAGGATATAAATACTCGATCATTTTAAATTGAATTAGCTTGTAAACGGGAGAGAGAGAGAGAGAGAGAGAGAGAGAGAGAGAGAGAGAGAGAGAGAGAGAGAGAGAGAGAGAGAGAGAGAGCTTTTTTCCTTTTTGCCCTGAAAGGATACAAAGACTCGCTCATATTTATATTTGATTAGCATATAAACAGGACAGAGAGAGAGAGAGAGAGAGAGAGAGAGAGAGAGAGAGAGAGAGAGAGAGAGAGAGAGAGAGATACCTTACCTTATTTTCCTTATTCTATGTTTGGGTTCCCCCAGGTCCCTCAGTGTGAGGCACCTTGTATATCCACCGGAGAGTTGCTTATGCATCTTCCGGTGTATTTTGCATCTTCCAGTCTTGGATGGTATGGGATGCATCTTAGGTATTTATCGAGCTCATTCTTAAACACATCTACGCTCACTGTTTCTTAGATGAGCTGGCAACGCAATAAATAGTCGCTGCATTATCGATGCTGGTGCGTAGTGGATTAATGTCCTGTGCGCCTTCCTCATTTTTCCTGGTATAGTTTTGGTCACTATTAATCTACCTCGGCTTGCTCTTTCTGATATTTTTAGCTCCATGATGTTTTTAGTAATTCCTTCGATTTGCTTCCATGTTTGTATTATCATGTAGCGTTCTCTTCTCTTCTCTAGACTGTATAGTTTTAAAAATTGCAGTCTTTCCCAGTAGTCAAGGTCCTTAACTTCTTCTAGTCTAGCAGTATAGGACCTTTGTACACTCTGTATTTGTGCAATATCCTTTTGGTAGTGTGGGTACCATTTTACATTGCACTACTCGAGTGTACTACGTACATACGTTTTGTAAAGCAAAATCATGTGTTCAGCTTTTCTTGTTTTAAAGTAGCTGAATATCATTCCCAAAATCCAGATAGATCACATCTCTGTCTCTTTCAATTATCATGTTATTGTATATGTTTTCATAGTGTGCTATCAGTTGGGTTTGTGTACTTTTCCCGGGCACAAAACCGGGTTAACCTACATTAGAATTATTACTTTTAACCAAATGATTCTGTATTTTCTTTTTTATTACCCTTTCATACACTTACATAATATGTGATGTTAGACTAACAGGTCTATAATTGCTTGCCTCCAGTCCTGATCCACTTCTGAAAATAGGGGTTATATAAGTTAATTTATGTTTAACATATATCTCGCTCATATCTACAATTTGTCTTAGCAGTATTGCAAGCGGCTTCGCGATAGTGTGTGCATTTTTTTTTTAACAAAATCGCTGGAACTCTATCTGGTCCGGCACCCGATCCATTTTTTGCATTAAAAGGATATATGGACTCGATCGTTTTATCTTAGCTCAGTCTATAAATCAGAGAGAGAGAGAGAGAGAGAGAGAGAGAGAGAGAGAGAGAGAGAGAGAGACTTATTATAAATTTAGTTAATTAAACAAATTCGTTCATTCATTCTTCCTTGCCTTACCTTGAGTGAGACACTATGAGTTGGATGATTAAAATTTTTCGGTATATCAGGGCTTTAAAATTCGAAGCAATTCATTTTTATATGTCAAATACTGCCTAGAACGCCAACACGCGAAATAATAAAATTAGGCTAACTTGTCCTCGCGAAAACAGTGAACAATACCAATATCAAGGTCTATATACCTATTCTATTGACCTTAACCAATATGATATATTTGCATATGAAAGAAGTACAAGTATCTTCGACAACGAATAAGAGCATTTTATAACTGATTATTTCATTCTTATTTTTTTCAAAATTTAGTAACTTAAGTATCTCTCTCTCTCCCCCTCCCCCCCTCTCTCTCTCTCTCTCTCTCTCTCTCTCTCTCTCTCTCTCTCTCAGGTGATTACTTGATCAATACAAGGGAAACGTTAATTAAAATGTATCAAACTGGGTTTGGGAAATTTTCTCTTTTTGCGTGTGATCGGGGTAAAAGAGAAGGATCCCTGTTCTTTCCAGAAAAAAATTTGATTTGTATATAAAACACACATATGTTTTTTTAATGCAACAGTACATCGAGGCCTCTTCATAAATGGAACTTTGATTTCAATTTACGTTTTAATTTAGTGGAGTCTGGATCTGCATGAACGATATTAATGTGTTCTGATTTTTTGTGTTTTAAGGTTACGATTTACACACACACACACACACACATATATATATATATATATACACACACACATATATATATATATATATATGTATATATATATATATATGTATATATATATATGTATATATATATATATATATATGTATATACATATATGTATATATGTATATATACATATATATATATATATATAAATATATATATACGTATATATATATATATGTGTGTGTATATGTATATATAAATATATATATATATATATATATATATATATTTGTGTGTGTATCTGGGAGGTGGTTGTGTTTGTTTTGAATGTTTGCATTTTTGCACCTTCAGCTGAGGGAATAATCTTATAAACACATACAGGAATCCATCAAACATCATTTTATATAAAAGATCGACCATTGGATATCCATTGTGTTTAGGTTTTTATTATTTTCAGTTTATAAACGAAAATTTTGTTGGTTTAGCCTACTTTGGGATTGAAATTTACATTTAAATTTTTTATGTAGCTTTTTTCAAAACACACACATAAACAAAAAGCAAACAAACAAATTTCCTGTTCCCTAAATATAGATAATAATTCAAGCTCATAATGCCTTTAAACGCTTTATTTTCACTAATCAAAACTCTCTAAAATTTAGGTGCACCCCAGTACTCTCTATTAATAGTTTTGGTTTTTATGATCAAGGCCTAAAATTCTAACTCCTTACACAACCGTTCCCAATTATTTATGTGTGAAGCGGACTACACTATCCTATGGGAATTTCGTTCATGCGGTTCAAACAATATTGTGGTCACCATGTTACTTCGCATGATATTTAGATTGTGGATAGTCACAAACCTTTGTTTGCTAACATACAAAGACTTCCAGCAATGTAAATAGCCCTGCCAGTCCTGGTCTGTTGAATTGAGGTAGAATTAACGAAGAACTTTGTCGCTTGACCTTATAAATAGGTGATACAACTTGATCTCTGAGACATAAGCTGTGGAGTGATACTACCACCCTACATCTTACTACATTAATTATGTAAAAGAGTTTGATGCTGCCGGAATGATCAGATGTGAACTCGGTTCACAATTTCTTTCTTTCGGTGCATTTTTAGGGCTTTATTATTCGTTGTTATTCCAGAATAGGTTGACTGTTAGTTATTCTACCTGAGGTGACCTCTGGGACTTTAGTCTTGCTAATTGTGATTGGTTTTCCTTCTGCCCTTGATCTAGGATATTCTGATAAATTCTGTGTTAAGTTCCTTTATAATTAGGTTTGTAATTTTCGATAACATCCAACTTTGATTACTCATTGTAAATTTTTAACTAAGAATACTATTGATTGTTGTACTTATAATAAATTGATAAAGGTACTGAGCTAAAAGTAGGATTGATTGACTCGTGTACTTACATATTGATAAAGGAGACATGGTTAGCCAATATCTTAACAGTTAAAACACTTAGAGTTGTAAGTAAAGTGTTTCTGTAGTTTGGTAGTTCGACAAGTAATTTTATCTTCTGTGCAGGCTGATAAATTGTTGTTGTGCCACATGAAGTGTTTTGAGTTATACGAAGGAATAAAGAGTGCAGCTGACTTGGGCACACTTCCAAGTCTGAGGAAGTTAAGCAACTAAATTGAAGGGTTGAGTGTGCAAAACAATTCACCACAATGGATGGAGTTATAAGGATTGTGGTATTAATTAGTGGAATTAAGTGTCTAGATAGCAATTGGTATAAATTAGGTATTCTGACACTTGGTCTCAAATGTAACCAAGGGTATGGAAGCATAATGTGAGGAAGGCAATGCGATGATAGTAAGGTAGGCCAAATAATCAGGATAGCCAGGGCAACCACCACTGATCGAATTCTTGGGACACCTTTTTTTTTTATTTATTTATTTTTTTTTTTACTGATATTGCAGTGTCGCCTAGAGTCTTATTTGACCCATAAAAGTATCATATTCGAAAATGGTCTTCTAAAGGGAATGGAGATAATTTAAATCATGAAGTAAACCTTTAACACTGAATATTTTTTGAGCAGTTAAAAATTTAGGTTTAATTGCGTTTGTACAAATATTTTGCTTGTCATTTAGAAGAGAAACAGTAAAGAATGTGAAATACAAAAGCATCATGTTCCATGACATCTGTAGGCTCAAAAAAACTCCCCATATATCCTGGAAGTAGTAAGAATACACTGTAAAAAGTTCAAGGTACAGAAAGGGCATAACGATTGAGCTGGGGTTTAAATACATGTAAAACACCCTAAGGCTCAAATATACCCCTCAACACCAGGAGGCAGGGTATTTTTTGTGAATAATATACCCTCTATTGTACTTTGTCTTAAAATGGGCTTGGTAAGTTTGTGTGATCATGTCATGAAATGAACTTTTACTCTGTATTAAATCACCATATTGTTACACTGATAGTGTAATGCACCAAAAAAGTTACGAACAACATATTGGTTTTGAGTTATGGATAGTTTTGAAGCAAGTTCCTACAAAATGCGGTACTTGGCAATTTGTATTGTTGCCGTCTCGAGATTCTTCGAGACCCCGGGAATTTGGCGGGAGATTTCAGTGGCGTCTGGACTCTCGTCTGCTCTGTAGTGAAGATGAATTGCTCCAATTAGCGTCATCGAGATTATAATATCTACACTGCATTTCACCTGTTAACTGCTAACCAAGGTAAGAACACTAACTGTCCATCTATGCAAGCATAGACAGTGGTCCCCAACATGTATATATACCGCCAACTCTGACTTGAAAGAAAAACGCCGGTAGATGCTTATAAAAAGGCAGCGGTTTACCATACAAATACGCGGCTATGTACGTCTCTGTTGCATGTCATAACTATGGTGAAAGAACCACAACTATTCGAGAATGACACTTACATTATTTTATTTCGTTTTGACAATGATTCTAAATAGCATATACCTACGTGGTGGTTTGCACTGAAAGATGGTTAAAACAGAGACGAAGCCTTTTGACATACTACTTAGTAGACTTTAGTAACTTCTTTAGTTATAATAATTCAATTAATCTTATATATATATATATATATATATGTATATATATATATATATATATATATATATATATATATATATATATATATATATATATATATATATATATATGTATATATATATATATATATATATATATATATATATATATATATATATATATATATATGAAATTGCTCTTTGTCAACTCATGTACAGCTTTCTCTCGGATAGCCGTTATTAATGTGACGTCACTACAACTGAGACAAGTCCTCCCTCTCTCTCCCCAGGCGAATTCTTTCTCCCCTCTGTCTCTCGCTGACTGCTTTCCATAATCTCATTTAATTTTACTGTTGTTATTATTATTATTATTATTATTATTATTATTATTATTATTATTTTGATATCAATATAAAATTATAATAATAATATTGCTATGATTATTATTATTCATTTACTCTTTTTACTATTATTACTATTATTATTATTATTATACTCCTTATATTATTATTATATTGTTTTTATTATAGTTTTTGCATTGAATCTGGTATTTATGTGACATATAACACTTTTTACCATAATTTTACGTATGATAAAATGTGGTATGTATGTTTCTTATTATCTGAAATGCTGCCTTGAATAAATTTTAGGTTACTCGTCCCCATTATTTCTGCAGTATTTTAAAAGTCAAAACTACCATACTTAACATTATTTCCTACTTCAACGTTACGAATAAAAATTGTCAGACATCATCATTAGTTTTGCATTCAGGCTGTGATAGTCTAAAAAATCATTATTACTAACACCGGGGAAAATAAGTAAGAAATTATCATTAGTACTTAATTATGAGAGAGAGAGAGAGAGAGAGAGAGAGAGAGAGAGAGAGAGAGAGAGAGAGAGAGAGAGAGAGAGCGTGAGCGTCAAGCTGTCTGGGAGGAAAAAACCATAAACAACGTATTCAGCTAAACGTTAATAACTTTACGATTACGCGTAGTCTGTAAGCAAACACTGACGCCAATGATTTCTTAATCAGTTTGACCTGAGGTAGCAGACAGTTAGGTATTTATGCATGATATTTTTTCCTTTCTTTTCTATATATATATATATATATATATATATATATATATATATATATATATATATATATATATATATATATATATATATATATATATATAGGCACACACACACTAACAAATATTTTCTTTTCACAGATTTCTGCGTACGGTTTGCTTTGCAGCTTCTGCCATCACTCTTTATATATTATATATATACTTTTGATTTTCAAGTGTAATGGAAATAATAAATTGATAAACCAAACTTTTAAAATCATTGACCTTATTACTTTATATACTTATAAACTATAACTACACCTATATAATGGTGGAATAGATGTTAATTATAAAATTATAATTAATATACACGGGTATTTATGTCGTATAGAATACCCTGTAAAAGGGTATTCTTTACCTACGATACACCCCTAAGTAAGGGTATCTCAAGTATATGTTATACCCTTGATATGGGTATACTGTAAAGGGTATATTATAGTTCTTATATACCCCGATAGGGTATGCTATTTTAACCACTAGAAATACCCCTTTTCTACCCCTTTTATACCCTTAATTTTTTAGAGTGTAGAAAGCCTTTATCTGTTTCGTCATGGGGATACTAGAGACATCTGATGGAAGATTTCCCTTGAGTGTTTTCGGACTTTTGATTCTAACTGTACATCGTGTCTAAAAAAGTCAGACTTAGATACAAAGCTGTCATATTCAGGGGCTTTGAATTACAATTATATCCCTATCAAGTCCTGGTTATTTAATAATAATAAATTAACTTGCATAATTATCAAAATTAATAGCATATGTTCAACAAATTATTTAGTCTTGATTAATCAATTTCAGAAAGTTCAGAGGCTTAGCTGGATGAGGCTGCAAGCATCAGAGTGGCTAAATAACTAATTATAGATTCCGTTCAGACCTACGCAGAAATGTTATCTTATAGATTCCGTTCAGACCTACGCAGAAATGTTATCAATTATGCATTTGACAGAAGGACATCCATACATGACCAATCCATGAAATCTTTCATCCAATGTTCTTCTATAATGAATTAAATGAATATCATCTGCATTTAACATCCATTAAACCTTCGGTTTCGTAATCTTGTCTCTTCCATCAAAGCTCAAGGGAATCTTCGTCGTCGCCACCGCTTTCCTTTGAAATGCTCGATCCTCGGTATCTGAGGGCTATTTGCGTAGTTAATTACTTATTCTATTTTGAGGTCAGCAGTATTATTCAATAGCTAGTTATTAAATTAAATATCCCTGAAAAAATAATATGTATTAATCAACTTGTTACTTTCACAAGATTATGGTTTCAAGTTACATACCAATGACTATTATATTTCTTTTGGGAAAGGAAACAAGCCAGACATGGATGCAGAAAATATGCCAAGATCTGAAGGAAAATGATTCGAAGAAAATAGTGTTAAGCGCAGATCCAGCAAGTTAAAAAAGGGGGGGGGGGACTGAAAACGTAACCAAAGCAGCTGCATACCCTAAAAGAGGTTATTGAATATAATCTTACACAGCAAAGAAGTTACTGGCTATATTTACATATATATATATATATATATATATATATATATATATATATATATATATATATATATGTGTATATATATATATATATATATATATATATATATAACCAAAGCAGCTGCATACCCTAAAAGAGGTTATTGAATATAATCTTACACAGCAAAGAAGTTACTGGCTATATTTACATATATATATATATATATATATATATATATATATATATATATATATATATGTATATATATATATATATATATATATATATATATATATATATATATATATATATATATATATATATATATATATATATATAGTCAGACCTTGTTAATCGTGGTTTCTCGCTTTGCCTTTTCGTTTATTCGCAACCAAGGATAAAAAAGTGTGATGGTTGATTACTCAACATTAAGAATTAGATTTTTAATAGTTGGTAACAGCATTGGGATTGCCCAGAATAATGCAATAACTATTAAATAAAAATTTTCATAAAAATTGCAACAAAATTCAAACTGGGCCTTGATTTCTAATGGGCCGCACTCCTTTACACCAAGAGTGTTGCGGGCCACTACCTATCTCTACACCCATCTGGTCCTAGCTTTCGCTGTACAGTGTGTATCCATTTACGGTGGTAAAAAATTACGGCTATATTTGAAATAAGTCGGAATTTTATCAAACTGCTGTTCCTCTTAACTATATACGATAATAATGCATGCAATATTCCCATTTTAGCATCGTATTTATGATAAAAAACATCGCAAATTATAATCTCAGGCAATGTTTACATTCAAATCAGCTGATCAAATCTGCGTAGTCCGTCGTTAACCTATATTCATTTTCCCGATATTATCCCATTGATATGACCATTCATCTTTGCAGATTTATCTCACTGATATAACCTATCATGCATATTAGTATGGTATCTCCTTCACATTATTATTGTCCTTCACTTATTATTATTATGACCGCAATCCTTTTCCCAATTCCTTCCCAAATCCCTTTCATACATTTACTTTGCTCTCCCACACACATCTACAACGTATCTTTCCACCTCTTTTGATTCCCATTATTATTCACGATTTCATTCATCTTCTCTCTTTTAGCATTCATTCGTCATTTTCATCTTATTAATCATTTTAAACCTCTTTCTTATCCCTCATTTCCCATTTTCCCATTCCTATTTTTCATTCCTTCCTCTCGAATTTCTCAAATTCATTGATTTCGCTAATTTATTTGAGTTAGCCTAGATGTGGCAGATGGAATTGTGCAAGGAGAAGGAACTTGGTTACCATGCCCCCTGTCTCGTCTCTTTGTCATATTGTTTCGTCCTTCTCTCTCGCTGTTGTTTCCCTTAACTGTTTCCAATAATAATGCATGTAATATTCCTATTTTAGTATCGTATTTATCATTAAAATCTATCTTGAGCATTGTTTACATTTAAATCAGCTGATCAACCCTGCCAAATCTGTATTCAACCACAATTTTGGGATTAAATAACTCCCTCATTATTAAGGCATGCTACCGAAGGATATTTCATATTTACTAAAAAAAAAGAAAAGAAAAACAATTATCAATTGATCTATCCTTTTCCATTTAGCATATCAATTCCAATAGTTTTATATGAAATGCTTCTTTCGTACTTTATTTACTTGTACTGTTAGTTGAATCGCATAACGTTAACGGAAGTTTCATTAATGTTGCCGATGCACAATATTCTACAGTTTTTAGCTCCATGGTGCTTGATTATAAAGCATCAAGAGAGACTTAGCAAAGAAACAAAGACAACATTTACTACAGGGAGAGAGAGAGAGAGAGAGAGAGAGAGAGAGAGAGTGTGTGTGTGAGTTCAGCTGTTGACAAATAATGGAATGCACAGTTTTTGTTTATTTGTTTAAAATAAACAATTGTTATTGAGATATTTAAGTTTTAATTTATAAAATAAGCTGTATTTCTGTTTAATAAAGTACATATAAAATACTGAGCAGATGACAACGCATAAGAAGTAACGTCATGCTTCTAGTGTAGCAGCGTAGGCTACGACTATTGAACAAAAGCACAGAACATTTACAGTAAGTACAGTTAGATTGTACTGTAGTAATATTAATGTACATATATTACAGTAATATATAGTACAGTATCAGTGAGTATTAGGTTACAGTACAATATTACTAGATAGGGAAACCTTTTGTTATACAGAACAATAAAGGGATGATGATGACTCGGTAAACTTTACTTGAGCACAATACTGTGCTGTAACATTACTGTGTTGAATACGAAGCAGACATGTGTGCAAATGTACTGTACACTGTAAATATGATTATAAACTGTTGCAGAAAGAAAATTATAACAATATTAGGCAGAATTTACTGGGTTAATCATGAGCTCGGGCACACGCTCGTGGCGAAGGGTAGTGACTTTTTAGGTTAGGAGTTAGCTCACCCTAATGTAGTATTTATTCCGGAAAATTCACTTATCACGCCTGTGTCTGTAACCTAACTATTGCAAGTAACGAGGCTTGACTTTATATATATATATATATATATATATATATATATATATATATATATAAATATATATATATATATATATATATATACATATATATATGTATATATATATATATATATATATATATATATATATACATATATATATATATATATATATATATATATATATATATATATATATATATATATATATATATTCATTTATATCTATATATGTATGTATATATATATATATATATATATATATATATATGTATATATATATATATATATATATATATATATATATATATATATATATATATATATATGTATATATATATATAAATGTATATATATATATATATATATATATATATATATATATATATATATATATATATATATATATATATGACCCGATTTAGGTCGTATTAAGGGGGGTTCAACTTCACGTCTTGGGGAAACAAAGATAGAGACAATTGATGGCTAACACTATTATGAGAGAGGGTAGGATCATGCACAAATGATAGTCATCTTGTTAATTTTCCACAGCTGCTATATTCTATTTAAGCTACAAGGGCGACCCTTAATTATCATTACGTTACTTTACTAATCAAAAGAGCCCTCAGAGAAATGGTACTGGTTGGCACTCATACTGGCACCCGTGACCTGGACGTGTAGGTCTAACCACTCACGCCTCCCAAATCTAACTGACTAAAAAACTATGGGCAGTTCAATCGCCCACCTTGGCCTTTCTATGGCCTGATCTATGATTGGCTGTGCTGACCCGAAAGTCTTAAAAGAACCAATAGAGAGAGATTTTGGTGACGCTAACTTTTAACGAACATTTTTGAGTGCCTAAAAGCCAAGCCGATAACGACATTCTCAAAGTGGCATCCCACGCCACATTATAACCGTCTTTCCTTTAACAAAGAAGATATCTGTTGACATTCACTTACTCCACAAAGCAACAACCTGACTGTGCTCAGCTCATCACTCCCTTCCCAAATTTTTACGTCCCGTAAAATTCACACTTATCAGATTTTTTTTTCTCAAACATTTTTTTTCTCTCTTTTTTTTCACTGAAATAATCTTTCTTTTTCCACTAGATGTTGCCTCTGAGTACCACTCTCTTCGGGAGCATGCAAACATTAAAATTAAATACCTAAGCCAAATCAAAGGGCCTTTTTGGCGTGTTACATTTGCAAGTTACACAAAGATGAATATCACGCCCACAATAGATCATACAGAAACACAAAATCAGGTTTAAATACATCGTCATCGAAATTTGGAGCACAAAATCAGAAAAATAATAATGTTTCAAATGCAATAAAATTCCATAAGGACCAACAAATCATCACATACACAAATTAAAGAAAATGATAAAAATCAAGAGAAATCAAAATGAATAACTTCCAATCCCAGCACTCTTTGATACATTTACCATTATAAGGAAACCATTTCTAACCATCCGTGACACTGCAACAAAGAGCAAACTCAAACAGTGAATAATAATAAAAAGAAAAACATACTTATTAATAACTGAGCAATATTATTTCTCCTGAAAAACAAAAACATAAGTAATGATGTTCAATTTTCAACCCATGATTAATAATTACCTGTAATAGCACTGAAAACCTCCACAGAAAAATGATATTCTTTAAATACAGTATAACACAAACAATGGAAAACCATACATAAAACCATTGGTAATAGCAAAATTGGTACCAACACAAAATAATGAAATTTGAATTATTTCCAACATAACACAAATGCAACAGAAATTTCCCAGTATGATAAATGATATACTCGTGATATGCTTAGAACAAAACCAAAAAAAAAAAAACGAAACAAATTTTAATTCATCTTTTCACAAAACACTCGGAATGAACATACGTAAAAGACCTGATTTTTATGACTTCTATCACCTCGTGGTAGACATTATCTCAAGACCCACGTTTTCTCGTACTCTCTCGTGCTTGGAGGACGGCACGGACAGTCGCTTGTGCCTCCTCTTCACCTTCCTCTCCCAGGTAGCCAGGTAGCCCGGGGTAAGGTGGCACCGGCTTATTCAGATACCACACCAAGTTGTCCTCCCGGACCGGGCGCATGTGAGAAAGGTGATACTCGCCTTTGGTCCCGGTCCGGATGTGTTGGATGACCGCCGTATCGGCTTTAATTTCTTTTACACGATACGGTCCAACATATGCGGCTTCCAGTTTATGCTTCCTCGGTTGCAACCTTCTCAGATAGATTCTGTCCCCTATCTGTATATGAGACGTGCGCGTTCGGAAACGCTGATCGTATTTCGTCTGATACTTCTCATTGGCCCTCAGCAAGTACTTTTGGGTTATCTGAAACACTCTCCGAGCCAAATTACACATCATCACCCGATATTGTTCTGTGTTGTATAATGGCAGGGTGTGGGGGTCCATGATAACGGTATACGGCAACACAGGGTCCTGCGCATATAGTATAAAAAACGGTGTATCCCTAATAGAGCTATTATATGCCGTATTTAGGGCGAACTCCGCCCACGGCAACATTTCCACCCACTGGTTTGGATTGTCCCCCACAAGATACCTTAAGATATTTGTCACCTCTCGGTTATGGGACTCGACGAGCCCATTTGCTGATGGCCGATAAGAGGCGATCGTGAAATGATTTATGTTCATGATCTGGGTTACCCCCTTACACACTTCATTCACAAACTCTCGACCATTGTCACTTATCAATGTACGTGGACATCCGTACCTCACTATGAAGGAGCACAACGCCTTCGCAACCGACACTGCGGTTTTGTCTACCATTGCATACGTGTGTGTGAAGCGTGTGAATGCATCTACAAACACACACACGTACTTAAACTGCCCGTCACCGGGGGGAAATGGACCCAAAACGTCCATATGCACTCTATTAAACTTAACAGGCACTATTGACCATGTTCTGGCCTTCGGGATCACATGGTTGTGGTTCCGCATAGTGTTACACACATGGCACTTATTAATAAACCTAACAATGTCTTTTTTCATCCCTATCCAAAAAAATGACTCTCTGGCCCTTCTCAAGGCTCTCTCTATACCTACATGTCCTGCGTAAGGACTTACATGAATTACATGGATGGCTTTCTCTATCAAAGAGGAAGGGAGAACAACGCGAGATCGGATATCTCCCGGTCTCTTTTCATGCTTATAAAATAGGATATCGTCTTCGATGAAGAACTCATCTCGTCGCATGCGCAAGAAATCCGGGAGTTTGCTACTCGCATCTCTCACGCACCTCTTGACCTGTTCGATCCAAGGTTCAGATTTTTGTCCTGCAACGAGCTCACCCACACTCCAGCCACACAAATCGATCACACACTCATTCACGGGGCATTCTCTCTGAATTCCCCCCGTGGAACTTCCAACATCCACCTTCTCCGGACAGCCCTCGTCCTCTCTCTCTCTCACACTAGAGTTGCCAAGTTCTTCCCGTTTTCTATGCGCTCCTCCCACAGGTGTATTTGACCCCGAACTCTCCTGTTGTTTTCCCTTCCGCCTTGCCGACCTAGTTGTTACAGCCGCTATGGCGGTCCTGGAGAGAGCGTCTGCTACTTTATTTGACTTCCCCGAAATATGCTCGAAATTTGCAATATCAAACTCTAACAACCGCTCAATCCACCGAGCTTGCCGAGTATTTAATTCCCCTTTTTTAAACAAGTCTCGCAACGGCCGATGATCTGTATTTATTTTAATTTTATGCCCAAGCAAGAAGTAGCGGTGTCTCTCCAGCATCCATAGAATTGCCAATGCCTCCCTATCGAAGGTACTGTACCTAACCTCTGGTCCCTTTAAAGCCCGTGAAGCGAAACAAATAGGCCTCTCATTCCCTTCATCATCAACCTGAGAAATGACTCCGCCGATCGCGATCTGACTCGCGTCGGTCGTTACTAAAAATGGCCGATCGAACCTTGGATAAGCCAGAAGTTCGTCGCTCGTGAGTGCATTCTTTAATGTCTGAAAAGCAGTTTTTTCTCTTTCTCCCCACTGAAATTCAGGCCGCTTCCTCAATGAATCTAGCGGTCGTGCTATGTGACCGAAGTTCTGTATAAACTTACGGTAATAGCCAGCGAGCCCGAGAAAACTGGCTACTTCCTTAGCGTTTCTTGGCTCTGGGAATTCCTTGATTGCAGCTACTTTATCGGCACAAGGCCTTAGGCCTTCGGGCGTTACTATGTGCCCCAAAAATTCTACCTCTTGTTGAAAAAATTTACATTTGTCTAAATTAATCTTCATCCCCTGACGTCTCAAAGCTTCTAACACTTGTATAAGATTTTTTTCATGCTCGTCTGCCGTAGCCCCAATTACAATTATATCATCCAAATAGACAAAAACACTATGTCCTAGCAATGAAGCTAATACAGACATCATCACACGAGAAAAATGGGCAGGAGCATTCTTTAATCTGATAGGGAGATAATTATACTCAAGCAACTGATCATTTGCTATAAAGGCCGTCTTTTCTTTACTCTCTTCAGCTAAGGGAATTTGGTGATATCCGGACTTTAAATCTAAAGTAGAAAAAAACCTGCTTTCCCTGACTTTAAGTAACAGTTCCTCGATAGAGGGCAAAGGGTATGCATTATCCTTGGTAACAGCATTTATCCTCCTATAATCTACGCATAATCGAAAAGAACCATCCTTCTTACGAACCATTACAATTGGAGAAGCCCAGGGGGACTCGCTTTCTCGAATCGTACCTTGCTCTTTTAATTTATTTATTTCTCTTTCAATTGCCTCTACATGACAGACGGGAGTCCTATAAGGTTTAGAACGAATTGGGGGGTGGCTGCCAGTCTCGATGTTAAATGGAAACTTAGTAATTCTCCCTGGGGTTTCATCTCCAACTGCAATTACGTCCTCAAAATTCTCTACAATATCTCCTACTCTCTTATAATAATTAATTGGTGTCGCTCCAATAGCTGTTTGACGGAGCTTTCTTAGCCTTTCCGGACCGGGACCTTGACCATGGAAAGACAAGGTCGCCAGTGTCCGTTCGGCTGTCACAAATGAACATAACTCAAGGTCGCAGACCGACTCAGTGCCTAAGCGGAACCACTGGGTACTTACATTCATAAAGGGAATTTCAACCTTTCCTTCGGTAACGGTGGAGACCCCTGGATACATGAAATCCTGCCACTTTTGATGTGGTTTCACGTATACGAGGTCACCTTCGCGCATTTCCGGTGCGGGTGCCACTGATAGGGAGTAGAGGGAGGAGGGGGGGATTGATTCACCTGCCTCCGGCCCGGCAGGAACCGCCCCTGCTGTCCCCTTAGCAGTGAGGGCGACCCTGACTTGTGGCCGAGTTTCCCCCATAACTGGTATCTCTGTCTCTTCTCCTGGTCCCACTTTCCACCTCACTTCCAGCCCCTCCCCATCGGGGCCCCGTATTGTCATTTGTTTCTCCTTGATGAAATCGATTCCCAGGATAATGGGAATATCCCCCATATTTAATGTCGGAATGACATAGAAGGCATGGGTCACTTCTCGACCTTGAAGGATGAATCTCTGTCTAACGATACGTCGGGTCATCAGTTTGTGACCCCCAGCTGTGTACAACACCAGGTACTCCTTCGATGTTTGTATGGCATCCGTCGCCAAATGTTCTTCCATAAGGGAGACACTGGCCCCGGAATCAAGCAGAGCGCGTTGGATACCCGATCCCAGCTCTACTCTAAGAACGGGGACCGCATTCCTGCTTGCATGTGTGGGAGCGGCGGTGGGAGGCGGCTGCTCTACCTCCCGAACCCGCTCTGGCACTCCCGGGGAAGTCGCGCTCGCTGACCCGGGGGTATCCCTTACTGCTGGCTGGGG
>NC_090730.1:111405366-111410366 GCF_036898095.1 Palaemon carinicauda | reverse complement strand
AGCAATTCATCTTCACTGCAGAGCAGACGATAGTCCAGACGCCACTGAAATTTCCCGCCAAATTCCCGGGGTCTCGAAGAATCTCGAGACGGCAACAATACAAATTGCCAAGTACCGCATTTTGTAGGAACTTGCTTCAAAACTATCCATAACTCAAAACCAAAATGTTGTTCGTAACTTTTTTGGTGCATTACACTATCAGTGTAACAATATGGTGATTTAATACAGAGTAAAAGTTCATTTCATGACATGATCACACAAACTTACCAAGCCCATTTTAAGACAAAGTACAATAGAGGGTATATTATTCACAAAAAATACCCTGCCTCCTGGTGTTGAGGGGTATATTTGAGCCTTAGGGTGTTTTACATGTATTTAAACCCCAGCTCAATCGTTATACCCTTTCTGTACCTTGAACTTTTTACAGTGTATGCACCAAGCATTAATAGGCATCATTAAAGTCATGAGAGAATTCCACTAAATAGTTATTCGATCTGTGGCATGTTTTATCTAGACTAACCCTTACGACCTCTATTTTCCCTCATAAAATTGTAAAGACCTCTTGATAATATCCTTTACTTACCGATCTGTTTCCTTTCCCACTTTAAGGACCGGCCGGCTCTGTCCCCTCATGGGCCGCAGGCAAGTTCCTACCGAGGGAACGCCACCGTTAAACAAGCACACCCCTCACTATATTTTCAAAGTGTCTATATTTCATCATATTAACAGCTCTATTTATCTATTGTTATTTAAACAGTAACCCTGACAACCTTTCTAAGATTATAAATCTCAGAACACTGTGATGCTTACCTTATAATTCCATCTGAAGGTCAGTAATGTGGACTTTCCCAAACACATCCACTCCCAACGATGACTTTGTTTGAAAAGAAGCTTGCAGCTGTCCCAAGCACTTGACAGGGGAGCGGGAGACGGACTGATGGTTCCTTTTGTTTTGTTACGAACATATAAAAAAGTGTCCTTCATAATCATTGTTTCTGAAAGAAACTTCCCCATTTTAATTTTCTTATGATTTGACAAAGAATAAGCCTCTATTAGTGACCCAAAATTTAATTACAAATTTTGGATTTACCACGAACAGTCATTCGAAGTTGCGTAGGGAAAAGTGAAATTTCCTTGCGTTTACACACATATACAGTATATATATATTTATATATATATATATATATATATATATATATATATATATATATATATATATATATATATATATATATATATATATATGTACTGCATATATATATATATATATATATATATATATATATATATATATATACATATATATATATATATATATATATATATATATATATATATATATATATATATATATATATATATATATTTATATATATATACATATATATATATATATATATACATATATATATATACATATATATATATGTATATATATATATATATATATATATATATATATATATATATATATATATATATATATATATATATATATATGCTGCGCGATTGGAAGATAGGAATCTCACGATATGGTTAATAGCATGTAAGGTGAAGCTTGCAGGTGACTTAAATGAATACATATTTAATGAAGATGTGAACAGAGAAGTAAAACATATTAGGTTCTCTGAAAATAAAAATGAAAAGAGGCGTTACTACGGAGCAAATTTAGATGAATAAAATGAAAAAAAGTACCCAGGAAGCACGAAACGGCTTTCTTGGTGAAGCTTAATGGAACAGTGTTTGTATGGAAAGGTTGAACTTGACACTGGTGGAGATTATTCAGTGTTGGTACTTTGACAGGCTGATTTTGAAGGAACCTCCACAAAGGGTATCGATCTAAATGTAACACCTATTGTTATTTCACTTTTCTGTGCAACCGCCCACCTATTGTGGAAGACAGTTTAATGATAGATATTGTCAAAGACTATAACATGTTCTTTATGACGTTGATAGTCTGATAATAATTTACTTTAGGACACGTTAGTGCTTGGGTGCATGTATGTATGTCTGCATTTGTGTACGCATGTGTACTAAGGAGTGATTACACATTCATGTAGATATTCATATCGAATCATTTGTGTCTACACCTAAATGACAATCAGTACCATGCAGCCAAAAAAAAAAAAAAAAAAAAAAAAAAAAAAGGATAAATAAAATAGCATTTATTGAGTAATTGCAATGGGAACAGATACAGAGGTCGGTGCTGCCAACCGGCCCATAAATCCAGACACTGGCAGTAATCGGGCCAAACTGATTACGTCGCTATAGGAAGTTGTGAATAATGTTAGCATTACCAAACCTAAAGCCTGGCTGAGCGGTGTTAACAAACAGTGGGATCTAATTCAGCCGTGAGTAATTCACTAGCCCACTTTGTGAACAGCAAAATTTGTTGTCAACAACGGGCTTTGGAGAGTGACCAATTTTAAAGGGGAATGAAATGAGAACACTGTCTTGCTTATTTTACACTCAATATCAAGAATCTAAAAAAAAAAAAAGAAAAAAAATTAATAACTTTTCTATCAAACATCCCATATCGAAAAATGATTGAAATACTACTTAGTAAAAAAAAAAAAGAAAAAAGAACAAAAAGAAAAAAAACAGCCATCGAAGTATATCTGAATGAAAAAAAATGACAATACAATTTCTCTCTCTCTCTCTCTCTCTCTCTCTCTCTCTCTCTCTCTCTCTCTCTCTCTCTCTCTCTCTCTCTCTCCCCTTGTGAAACTGCTTCAGGTAAATGTATGTTGGTAACGATGATCTCTCGTTTCCTATACTTTCTTACTCAAAGGAATCACCAGTAAATTATTGCTTCAATGAAACAAATCTTATTTCAGATAAAATGAAAAAAACTCAAGAATGAATTTAGTGATATAACTCTCAGTGGCTAAGCGAGGAAATCTGTCAAATTCGGTGAGAGGATGATGTTCAAAGGTTTGGCAGGGAACTTGAAGTCCAGGTAAGCAGTGAAACGGAAATGGAGAACGGTCTTAGATGTCCGTTTGAAGAAAAGAGCTTTGGGGACTCGAGAGAGAGAGAGAGAGAGAGAGAGAGAGAGAGAGAGAGAGAGAGAGAAAAAAAAAAACTATATTTGGGTTCACCTCAAAGGGTGCGAATTAATTTGCAAGGTCCTCCGTGTCTATTTGAAGCTAAACTTTGACCCAGAATTGATCACTCAAGTCTTATTATTTTCTCTCTCTTCCTTCACTCTAGCTGTTAGCCGTAATTTACCACTAAATACAGAGCAATATCTTTTTGGAAACCGAGAACGCTACAACTTGTTTACCTTGATCTATAGATTAGGAAGAGGTCAATGCATCGAGAGACTGGTTGGAGTGTGACGTCATCTGGTATCCTCTCACGCCCTTCCAACAGTCGACGCATCAAGATCTGGGTAACCTTCCATTCTAGTTCACAATTAAAGATAAAACAATTCTTTTGTAAAACTGCGTCTTCTCTAAATAAATCTCTCTGGTAATATCATGAATGGACTGATATTTCAAATTTTTAAGGATCGGCTTACAGGTCACTTGTGATACGGGGAAAACATACTTGAAGTTCTCTTGCATTCATGTAATCTGTTCAACGTTTCTTCTTCCATTACCATTTTCCCCCTGAAAGTAAAGAATCTCTCTCTCTCTCTCTCTCTCTCTCTCTCTCTCTCTCTCTCTCTCTCTCTCTCTCTCTATATATATATATATATATATATATATATATATATATTATATATATATATATATATATATATATATATATATATATATATATATATATATATATATATATATATCGCTTGACTTCGTCCAACTGAAAAAGAATCTGCTCTTCCTTGCCATATTGCGAATGATTTTAATATTCACTTGCAAAATCAGTAGCCTCCGAAATAAGTTTCTTGGAGTTCTATCCCAATCTTAGCTGTGGGACAACAAGATCACCATTATTTGTTAAAGAGAGAATGTCTGTTGATTATAATAAACAAGCATGACGACAGTAATGATTACAGTAAAAAAATAGAACAGGCACTCAGTAGAGCGCATACCTTCGCTTATATCATGAATATCATATATATCACAGCATAGGCAATTGGATCACGCACATTTGCACTAGTTTCATGTAAATCAGAAAAAAATTGGCCACGAAATAACCAATAATAGTTTTTGACCTTTTCTTGACCTTGAATTTTGACCAAAGCACTCCCAAAATCTAATCAAACTGTCCTTTGATCCTGGAAAATGATACCATTAAAGTTCCTTGAGATTCGGTCAAATAGTTTTCGAGTTATGCGAATCACAGACACACAGGCAAATAAATACACACCCGCCTATCAAAACATAATATTGGCATCGAAGCTGGTGAAGGTAAAAAGAGGTTCAGAAATTTATTCAATAATTAGAAGTTTGAAAAAACACTTCAATGCTATCTAAAACAACTATGTTATGATATCGTTGACATATAACCATAGAAAAGGGGACTGCGGAGACGATAACAAACACCATTGAATAAATATATAGTAATCTACATGGCTGATATTAAAGCTTTTAATATTTTCTTTATGGATCTCAGAATTTCCTTTTCCTCTGATAAATGGTAGTTTCAAAGTTGAAACGGCAGCTAGCCTGAGTTCCACAAGGTTTCTTGGGGCAGACTTTTTCGATCCTTTGCACAACAAATTTGAATGAAAATCCGAAGGTTAAAAGTGAAAACTGCAAACACGACTTGCAACAGGATTAAATGCATCTTTCGTATGGCGCAGATAAGTTCATTTCCGTTGAATGTCTATTGGGAACCGATGAAAACTGTTATTGTCTCCTTTTTTCTTCCAAGGCTAAAGCATCGGATACAGCACACAAGATATCTTTAATTCCCATCTCAGAGGATTTCGTTCGAAATTCACTAAATGTTAACTACAACGCATATCTCAAAAACTTATTATTTTCTTACATTGAAAGCTCTATCAAACAAAATAAGGCTAACATATGATGCACAAATATCAATTCTAG
>NC_090730.1:111362866-111400366 GCF_036898095.1 Palaemon carinicauda | reverse complement strand
AACCAGCAGTTTTCTTCCAAGACAAGATACACCTTCCTACTATGTATTTCAGAGCCGATATGTGACATTATTTATCGGAAATGTCTTTTATTAGGGCTATTCGTTAGACAGTTATGACAGCCTGAAACAATAGTTACAACACATCTCCGTAATTTACAGTGTTATAGGAGTTATTGAAACTTCTGAGTACTCCTCTGATTCTACGTTGTAGTCAGCGAGAACCAATACTCTCTTCCTGGGGTCCCTCATTCCCATACCAACAAGCTCTCTCACTTCCCCTATCATCTCACGTCCTCCCACTCACTCCTCATACCTCTCTCTCTCTCTCTCTCTCTCTCTCTCTCTCTCTCTCTCTCTCTCTCTCTCTCTATTGCACACACAAAGAGATAAAGCCTTACACATACCTTTCCATAGTAATTTGGTTAAATAGTTTAGGGATATACAGTAAGTATTTAGTGTAATAAAGATTCTGTTGTCAATGGACACGATTCAAACAAAAAACCGCAGAGGTTCACTTGCTTGCGATCCCAGAAAGTGGTTTGTCGCTGAGTAGTGGAGGTATGCTATACAATCTTAGATGCCGAAATAGTTGCAAAGCTGTGAATCCACTACAACTTTTCAATATATTCAACATATGAGGAAAGCTGGAGCACTGAAAATAAGTCCTAACAGGTATTTATTACCCATAACTATTCATAAGTAACTTTATATACCAAATTTTCCAACGATTATATCTTTAGTTAACTTATAGTTTTATTAATATCATGATGAATACCATGAAAACATTTTTTATTTTTTTTTTTTTTATCAGTAATCGGTTTTCCCTTAATTATTCTTACATTTTTTATATAACCCATATTGTTCCTCTTTACAGAAATGTAAAGAAAATATAAGTTTATTTAAATTGACACAGGAAGTCTACTATAACATACAATATAATTATATCATACAATGAACAAAAATCTCATCTTCTGATGACAAGAGAAACATGTTTTAGGCCCAGAGAGAGAGAGAGAGAGAGAGAGAGGTATATAAATTTAGTTAATTGAACAAATTTGTTTGTTCGTTCTTCCCTTAGTTTACCCTGGGTGTAACACTATGAATTGGATAATTCAAATTTTTTGTATTTCATGGCTTTGACTTTGAAAGCAATTCACTCTTACATTGCAAATACAAAAATACAACGTAGAGCGTCAATATATTAATTGATTATGGTAGTCTAAATTCTACTAGCGAAAACAATGAACAAATCCAATATGAAATATTTGCATATGGAAGAAACACAAGTATTTTCTATCATTAATAAGAGCATTTATAACTAAGAATTTCTTTCCTATTTTTTTAACTTAGTAACTCTCTCTCTCTCTCTCTCTCTCTCTCTCTCTCTCTCTCTCTCTCTCTCTCTCTCTCTCTCTCTCTCTCTCAGGTGTTTAGTCGATCAAGTTAAGGGAAACAATAATGAACATGTCTCAAACTGGTATTGGGAAATTTTCTCTTCCGTTCAAATGAATACACCCGACAATCATCGCAATATAAAATTTTTATTTATCAAATATTATTTCACTCATTCATAATTATGAGGACTGCGAGTTGTGACATATATATTTGAAGAATAAAGAATACATAAGTTTGGAACATGCTAATGGTAATAATGTTTCTTGACATAAATTCAATAACCAAAAGTACCAATTTTTCTTATTCATTTTCAGTTAACGTGTCCCTGTTGTTGATACATCCGTACTATACCTAAGGGTTCCGTTCCGCCTTCGTACTCTCCTTGTGGTAAAATAGATACAATTCCGTCCTTGTTCCTTACTACTACACTCGTACTCTCAACGTACCATCCATGTGTATCTGTGATCGGGGTATAGAAGGATCCCTGTTCTTTTACAAACAATTCTGATATGTAAATAAACGCACAAATGATTTCAAAATGCCTTTTCCTCTATGATAGAAAAACATTGAATTCCGGAGGAGAGTTTCATGCAGAGTTTTTAAACAACCAATTGTGCCCCGACTGGCTCTAGCTCCATGAGGGCAGTCTAGTTTGAATAGCAAATTGCATGAATGACAAAGATTCTGTGCCCTCAGCCAGATAAAATCATGAATATTTTCACAACAGAAATAGAAAGAAGAAAAAGTTTAATTTTCTTTTACTTTTTGTTTGCGAAGAAAACGAATATGCAAAAGAAAATCAAAATTCTTAGCAACAAACACTTCAACCATTGCGACACGAGAGTGTCATCAACAAACACACGTGTTGAAGTAACAATAATTCATTAATTTGAAATAAAAAGGTTAATGAGATAGGTGATCAAATATATTTTGTTATTCAGGGCTAAAGATGAAAAAAAAAAAATAATAATGAAGGTATTTCAAAAAAAAAGAAAAAAAAATTAAAGCATCTTTTTGTAAAAACGAGAAATAAACTTAAATAGATGCCGATTAAAAGAAAAGAATGTACTAAATATACTTCCCAATCAAATAATCCATACATAATATGCAGCAATATATCAAGGCCTCCTCATCAATAAACTTTTGATTTTAATTTACATTTTAATTTAGTGGAGTCTGGATCTGCATGATCGATATTATTGTGCTGTCATATTTTGTGTTTTTTGGTTAAGATTTGCATTGATATATATATATATATATATATATATATATATATATATATATATATATATATATATATATATATATATGTCATATATTATGAGGACATGTGTCAGGAAGTTTTCCTGTTGTGTATTCAAAATACTGTATACTCATTTGACTCCCGCTGCCGCCGCAGAGATTGTGACTACAGCAATAGGGAGCTTGCCAGCAAGCACGGAGGTACTCTGCTTGGGTATTCTTTCAGTTTATGCAAGGGCTACCGGACCATGTCCTTATACGGCCCCACTACTCCTCAAAGCAGATCACATCTTTGTTTGCTGACGAGCTCCCTACTGCCGTAGTCAAAATCACGGCTACGTTATTGCTTCGTTAACAAGCCGCAGCGAGAGTAAAATGAATAACAGTACTTTGAATACCCAATAGGCAAACTTCCTAATACATGTCATCATAATACATGACATATATATATATATATATATATATATATGTATATATATATATATGTATATATATATATATATATATATATATGTATATATATATATATATATATATATATATATATATATATATATATATGTATATATATATATATATATATATATATATATATATATATATATATATATGTGCATATATATACGTATATATATGTGAATATATATATATATATACATATATATATATATATATATATATATATATATATATATATATATATATTATCTATATATATAAATATATATATATACCTATATATGTATATATATATATGTATATATATATATATATATGTGTGTGTATATGAATATATATATATATGTATATGAATATATATATATATATATATATATATATATATATATATATTTATATATATACTGTATATTTATATATATATATATATATATATATATATATATATATATATATTATATATGTGTGTGTGTGTGAGTGTGTGTTTGGGTGTGGGTTATGTGTGTGTTGAGTGTCTGCGTTTGTACACCTTCAGCTAAGGGAATAATAGTATATATAAATACAGGAAGCCATAAAATAACATCTCATACAGAAGTTCAACCAATTGATATACATTGTGTCTAGGTTTCTGTTATTTTCAGTTTATAAAAGGACATTTCTGCTTTTTAGCCTACCCTGGGATTGATTCTTACATTTAAATGTTTAAAGGATAAGTTTTCGAAAAAAAAAACACTTAAAAGCAAAAAACAAACAAAATCATTGTGCCCTAATAACAGATAATAATTGTAGCACTTTTAAAATTGTTGCTGGAATATACCTTTCCCTCTCTTGAGAGAGCTCACAATTCCTTTAAACACTTTACTTTCACCAAGAAAAGCTGTCTTTGAAAATTAGGTGTGACCCAGTCCTCTTTATCAATAGTATATTGCATGATCTCTAGACGGCGCAGTAGCGATGGGGGTAATTATTTTAGTTTATATGACAATGGCTTGAAATTCTAACTCCTTATACTAACCGTTCTTAAGTATTTATGCGTGAAGCAGACTACACTATCCTATGGGACTTTCACTCTTGGGGTTCAAACTATATGGTGGTCACCATGTTATTCCACGTGATATGTAGAATGTGGACAGTCACAAACCTTTGTTTGCGAACATACAAAGACTTCCAGCAATGTGAATAGTCCTGCCAGTCCTGGTCTAGTGAACTGAGGAAGAATTAACAAAGAACTTTGTCTCTTGACCTCATGAGTAGGTGATATAACTTGATCTCTGAGGCATAAGCTATGGGATGATACTACCACCCAACATCTGCACGTTAATTATGGAAAAGAGTTTGATGCTGCTAGAATGATAAGATGTGAACTCTTTCACAATTTCATTCCTTCGCCGCTTTTTAAGAGCCTTGGTATTCAAATTCAAATTCAAAAAAGTTTATTGACATATACATACATCAAATGGGATGTATTAGCATGCTAATGCAACCCCAACAAAACTTTATTACAATGCTCCTTTATCTATTCCAGTAAAACCTAGGAAACTTGTTAAAACAATTTTTTTTGTGATATTATTATTTAAGATAAAGCAAACTTGTTCAGTAACACTATTAATAGAAACATTTCTAAATTCCCTAAGTTTATCACATTCTAACATATAATGATGTAGAGTATGCGAGTATGCTTCACCACACAATCTACAGGGTATACCATCACCATCAATACATTGCCAACAATAATTATACCCCAACCTCATTCTCATAACAAAAGTATCAACTTTAGAAAGGACCTTGCCGTATGTAACATTAATATTTTCAGTAACAAGCAAATAATGCCTCATACTGACGCTGCCCTCTTCCAAGATCTTTAAAGCCTTTTCTGTTCCCCAAACCTCTCGTTTTATTCTCATTCCTCGTTTTATTCTATTAAGGCTCATAGAGGTTTCTATGTCAATGTCAGGCTTTCTTGTGGCCTCCTTGGCCAGATTGTCGGCAACTTCATTTAATGAAATACCAATATGAGACGGATCCCAATAGAACTTTACAGTTATTCCTTTCTCCTGAAGCCGACAAACCAACCCTTTACAAAGAACAACCACCTCGCTATTAGTGGGTGTTTTGCTATCTAAGGCTAACAAAGCACTCTGGGAATCAACGAATACAAATATATCCTTTGTTTTATTAACTACCATTTTGAGACCCTCATGTATAGCATGTAACTCTGCTACCGTAGACGATGTTTCATCTTCAATCCTCTTAGACATCATTTCATCCACACTAACATCATTTTCATAATATTCACGAACCACCACACCACAACCAGCTTTATTACCATTCACAGAGCCATCACAATATATATGAATGGTATTACACTTGGGTAACATGTTAAATTTACTAAGAAAGTATTGTCTTAACACATATTTATTACATTCGCTCTTTTTATAGTTCAACTTGCTCATACATATATTTAACCTACAACATAACCATGGTTTTAGACACATTACTCTTACCAATTGAACACAAAATTTAACAACGTCATATTTTAACAATATTCTATATAGTTTTCTCAAATGAACATTAGGTTTATTCGAGATTCTACAGTTACTAGACATCATATCAATAGCCACTTTTAAAAACTCTTCACCCCTCCTTATACTTCGGACAACCGCTGCACAGACTATTTCTTGAACTCTTTCAGAGATACTTGGAAGGTTCAACTACATTCTCATGATCTCTGTGCGCGTGCTCATGGTACAACCTACTATTAGGCGCATTGCTCGATTTTGTATTATTTCTAACTTCTTTAATTCTCTCTCCGGATAGCAGATTAGCACTGGGGCTGCATAATCAATAACCGAACGAACTGTGCTTATGTACATCATTCGCTATACAGGTATACCGGCACCATTGCCTCGGTTAGCCAATACCTGCAAAGGTTTTAATCTTGCCAGACAAATATTTCTAACATAATTTACTTCATCCATACTTTTGTGAAAGCCAATATACATACCAAGATATTTATAAGTTCCTACCTTTTCCAGCTGCCACCCATTAAATGATATCTCATTTTCAATTGGAGAACGTGACTGAATTTTACTTTTATTCTCATTAACAACTAATCCCATGTGCAAGCATAAATTATGTAGTTCAGCTAAAGCCTCTTTCAAAACTAACTCATTTGTGCACTGGACCACTATGTCATCAGCGTAAATTACAACCTCTGTGCCACTAGGAAAAGAATGCCTTGCAATATGATCCATTAATACATTAAACAGAGTTGGGCTTAATACTCCCCCTTGTGGCGTACCCAATTCCATATCCATTTCTTCAGATTCATGCCCTTGAATCCAAACCTTAGCCCTTCTTTCACTTAAGTAGCTTTCAATCCACCTTATGTCAGGATGCCTGAAAACTTTAAATCAATCAATCAATCAATCCACCTTAGCAACGATCCCTTAATACCCTTATTTACAAGCTCTTCAAGTATTACAGCTTTATTTGCCCTGTCAAATGCTCCTTTGAGATCAATGAATGCCCTGCATTTTACACTGCTATTGCTCAGCACTCTTAAAACACAATCTGTTGTACATTTTCCTTTAATAAAACCATATAGATTTTGAGAGAATTGATCACCAATAACAAATAGTAATCTATTAAGAATCATTCTTTCCATTAATTTGCACATGCAAGATGTTAATGATATAGGTCGATATTCTCCATTACTCTTAGGTACAGGTACAAGAAATGCCAGTTTCCGTTTAATGGGTAATTTGCCATTTTCAAAACAAAGATTGATCAAATCCAGTAGTGGGCTATCTTCCATCATTATAAGACAATTAATTATATCGTATGTTACCCCATCTTCCCCAGGAGCAGTCGACCCACCTCTTTTAATTCCCAACAACAATTCATCTTTCGTAAAGGGCAAACTACTCTCATCCACCATATCTATTTGCATTTTTACTAACTGTCGTCTCTTTGAACGACGGTTACGTAAACTAGCCTGAACATTGTTTGGTAAATTACTAAAGCTGGAGGCAGCTGCCCATTTCTTCATTAGCTCATTTGCCATTCCTCTTGGGTCATGATGTGCAATACTTTTCCTTCTGACCCCTCTTACTTTATTTACAACATTCCATACACCACTTAGGGACTTCATAAAAGATACCTCCTCTAAAAACCGGTCCCAGTATTTTCCTCTTACTTTTTTTCGTATTTCAGAAGTACCTTCTGCAATTTGTATCATCGTCTCTCTACTATTTACATCATTAGGATTCATATTCCACTTCCTTTGTGCTTCCCTTAAAAGATTGTTCCAACCCTTTATTATTTTGTCATCAGAATACTTTGCTTTTTTAAAATTTATGATGGGCCAGTTCTCCTTGTTCGCCTTCTCGTGCAATATAGTGTCTATTATTTTAAGCAAATCGTCCAAAAACACATTCTCATCATTTCCATGTCTATTCACATATTTGTAGTCCTTATACCACTTGGCAACCTTAGTCATAAATATAACCTTCTCATCATTCTTGATACTTAATCTTTTCCGTTTGTGACTGTAAGATGTCTTTTGTATATCTAGACTCACCTCTAAAGCAAAATGGTCACTTACTAAGTTGGCAACAACTGAAGCCAAAGCTTTATACTCAGACATATTAAATAGCAGGGCGTAGTCAAATCTCCCACCTCTCACATGAGTGGGTTCTTTATTCCCCAAAACACAAATGTGATGAAAAGAATTAACCATACTGTTCATGACAAACCATTTTTATTTGAACCGCTATTATTTTCAAAATTTTTATGCCGAGCATTAAGATCACCCAGTAGTAAACACTTTTCTTCAAAAAAACATGCAGGAAATCTTTCAATATTCAGCATATCACTATGAACATACACATTAATAATATATATATAACAATCATTAACATACAATTTCAAGGAAACAAACTCTGTGCCATTAATCATAACAGACTTGCATAAAATAGCAGGAATGCTGTCCTTAATAAAAGTGGTTAACTCTCTGGTGTTGTTCTCTAGGCTTGCAGGTAATTCAAATCTTTGATATCCTGACAACTGAAAGCCGGCACCATTTACCCCTACTTCCTGCAAAGCAACTACATCAGGATTGCAAGACAAAACGTGTGCATGAATATCAGTTGCCCTTTTAGTTAGACTATTTATATTCCATGATAAACATTTAAGTCTAGAAACATCCATTATGACTTATATTTATTAGTTCCCTAAAAGATTTTGCTTTTGTAATTACGTTAATCCGAAGCTCATCATTTGGCTCTTCCATATATTTCAAAACTGCATCCAGTAATAAGGCTACATTATGACCCTGATTTCTGTATGAATCCTCCTTCCCTGCTTGACAATCATCCTTTGAAATGTGTTTCCTGTCAATAACTACATCAGCAGCGTGGACCTCAACCTCACTGTAACCCAAGCAGCGATTATCTTTAGCAGGTGTACTTCTCATACCCTGGTCAATCTCGGAGAATATACCTTTCACCTTGCTGATCTTATCTATCTGACCTTGCATTGTTAAAATTATCTTCTTAAGTTCATTTACTTCTAATCGAAGATCACTTATTGCATCATTATTTCTTTACTCCTGCGTTCCCATACATTAACAACTGGAGCTGCTGGACTATTTGAGTCTAAACAATTCTCAGGTATCTTCGGTGAAGAGCTTAATACCTTTGCTACTCCAAATGATGGTTTTCTCTTGCATAACCATGAATTTGCGTTATGCTCTTCTCCACAATTGCAACACTTAGGAATAATCTGAACTTTATCCCTAATTTTCTGCAGACATTCTTTTGAGTCATGGGGCTTGCTGCAGTACCTACACCTGAAATCATTTTGACACTTATATGCTAAATGCCCCCACTTACTACATTTATAGCACATGGTCGGAGGCTCATTAAACACAGATACCCTTCTATAGCCAATACAAGAAACAAAAATTCGATCTGGAACTTTAACTCTGATTAGCACTATCGACTGAGGTTTAGGACACACCTCACCCCCTTGCTTAACTTCTCTACGCTTAGCCCACACAATTCGCTCATCATGTAATATAAGTTCAAGATCCAAACACAATGGAATAACAAAAATAGTAATTTTGGTTAATTTTCCTTCCTCCTTAGGTTTTCCAAAACAATCCCATCAAACCCAGCAGTAGTTGAATACTTCACAGCCTTCTCATCTTTAACAGTTACAAATTCTCTATATTTACCTTCCTTGAACAACACTTCAAACTCAGGGTGATTCTTGTATAGTTTAAATGTCCACTGCAGTTTGTTATTATAATTAATCTCAAGTGAACGTGGAAAATACAATCTCTTCCTTCCAGTAACATATTCAAGCTCGCCGGATCTTCTTTATCCTCATCTAAAGAAACATCGCTATTTTGCAATAAAAGTTCACTTTCACTCACCCTTTTCCTCTTGTTAACCAAACCAAGGGCATTACTTTTCGTGCAAATAATTGTTGAAGGTCCTTGTTCTTCGACTCCTTGTGAACTTTCCTTGTTTGTCCTCTTCTTTTTCTTCTTTGACATCCTAAAAGGCTCCATCGTATGATCAGACTGACTATTCGACAAAGCTAAATCCTCCCGCACAACGGCTTCATCCACAATTATCTCTTCATCCGAAATCATACCAGTTGTTCATTGACATGGAATTCGTAAACCAGATCTTAAGATAGTTCGATTCAGCGTTATCCGAGTATTGGAACCAAGGGAGCAGTAGTGGAACATGTTCAACTAGTACAGAGACAACAGGCCGCCTGTGCGACAACAGGTCTACCAAAGACTATATACTGAAGGAAGATAGGAAGGCTCAAAATAGAATGTTAATAAGCTAGTTGGCAACTCCAAAGTGAACACAATAGTTGGTTGCTCCGATTTCAGATGGCGTTGTAGGTATACATCGTTTGTCGTCTGTTTGTTTATATTCAGAATTCGACAGTTGACTCCAACGAAATCATGGCGCCGACAGTAAAGAAGTCACACAAGTGTGTTGTGTGCCATAAACAAAAAGAAACCGATCCTCATTTGGTATTTCACAGGTTCCCTAAGGACAAAGAACGTTGAGTACAAACAGTATAATACATGCAGTATGTGCTGCCAATGAGTAAGCCCCACTGATATTGGATGTAAGATTAAGGCAAGGCATCCACAGTAAATCTCTTTTGTTTTTCATTTTTTGTTGGCTTGTATGCTACCTTATTTCTATTTCCAACCCCCTTTTGATTATTTTTGTGTGTGATACAATTTTGTGTTATTTTGATCCTTTTGATTGTACATTTATACATTTATTAGTTTATAATACCAAACTATACATGAGTGCATCATGCTTTTCCATTTCAATAAAAAATAAAATACAATTGTGTTTTTATACACCTAATATCTCTCCATCTTACAGTGGCCTACAAACTGTAATTAAATGTATGCCTACACATAAGCATTTGTGGCTAAGTTTAACAAATCAGATATACAGTATGTTTTAATTTATTCGAGTGTGGTATTGTATAGAACATTTAAAAATGGTTGTAATATACTGTACAATACTTAAATTTGCAAGAAAATTAACTAAATCATAAGAGATATAGCTATCGAATTTCTGAAAAATAGACTGAGAAACATAATTTGCAATTTAGTTACCTAAAATTTAAGAATATCATGAATATATGAGTAAAATATACTGACATAGTAATGCAAATTATGAACAAATATGTCGCAAAATTTACAATCGAATTCCATCCTATTTACCCGTAAGCATTACCGCTCTGAATGTTTGGTTGCTCGCTCAACAGATGGAGCCATTCGTTTCGCATGGGAGTATTTGGCATCTTTTCATAGCACACTCATTTGTGTGTTAAAAGCCTGAGCCTTCCTATCTTCCTTCAGTATATAGTCTTTGATGTCTACCACCAATGACTGCTCTCAGACGACGATCACATCTAAGTGAGAGCCTTGGTATTCAATTCCATTCCCTAATTGGTTGGCAGTTAATTATTCTAACTGGCGGGAACCCAGGGCATGTGGTTGGTTTTCCTTCCTCCCTTGTTTTAGGATATCTTAATAAATTCTGTGTTAATTTCCTTTTTAATTAAGTTGTAATTTTCCATAACATCCAACTTCGACTACTCATTATAAAATTTTAACTAAGAATAGTATTGAGTATTGTACTTATATATTAACAAAGACCCTGAACTAAAAGTAGTATTGATTGAGTGGTGTACTCAAATATTGATAAAGAAAACATGGTTAACTAATATCTTAACACTTCCAACACTTAGACGTGTAAGTAAAGTGTTTGCGTAGTTTGGTAGTTTGATAAGTTATTTGATATTCCGTGCAGGCTGATAAAATTGTTGTTGTGCCAGAAAAAGCGCTTTGAGTTAGATGAAAGATTAAAGAATGCAGCTGACTTTGCCAAACTTCCAAGTGTGAGGAAGTTTAGAAACTAAATTGAAGGGTTGAACGTGCAAAGTAATTCGCCACAATTAATGAAGTTACAAAGATTTTGGTATTTATCACTGGAATAAAGTGCCATGATAGCAATTGGTACAATTTAGGTATGCTGATACTTGGTATCAAATGGAACCAAGGGTATGGAACCAGAATGTGAGAAAGGAAATGTAAAGGTAGTAAGGTAAGCTAGAAAGTCAGGATAGTCTGGGCAACTATCACTGAACGAATTCTTGGGAGACCTTTGACCGCTACCTTGTAGCAGAAAATATGAAAACCGTATACTGGAATCTTATTTGACGCATAAAACTGTATAGCATTTAGAAGAGAAACCGTAAAGGACGTGAAATACGAAAGTATCATTTTCCAAGAAATCTGTATATTATGTCTAAAAAGTCAGACTTAGATACAGAGCTGTCACATTCAGGGTTTTGAATTACAATTGTATCCTGAACAAACCCTGGTTATTTAATGAGTGTAAAATCAACATGTATAACTATCAAAATCAATGGCAATAAGATGAAAAAATAATATAGTGTTAGTTGAGTTAATTTCAGGGCTAAGCTTATATGAACATGGAAGCATTAGGGTTGCTAAATAATTAATAATACATTTCGTTCAGACCTATGTAGAAAATAGTTTCTCACTAAAGCAAAAGAAATTTCACGAGGCATGCATTTGACAAAAGGACATCCCTACATGACCAAATAATGAAATCTTTCGTACTATATTTTTCTACAATGCATTAAATTAAAATCCTCTGCATTTCAAATCCCCTAAACCTTTTGTGTCGTATTCTGGTCTCTTCCATCAAAGCAACGAAATAGAATTTCGTCGTCGGCTCCACTTTCCTTCGAAGTGCGCGATCCTCAGCTTCTGTGAGCTATTTGCGTAGTTAAATACTTATTCTATTTTGATGCCAGCAGTATCATTCAATAACGAGTTATTGAATTAAATATCTCTGAAAAAAATAATATATATTATTAAACGTGTCACTTTCACAAGATTATGTTTTTCAGTTACATAATAATGAGTATCATATTTCTTATGGAGAAGATTATGTTTTTCAGTTACATAATAATGAGTATCATATTTCTTATGGAGAAGAAACCGAGTAAGGCATGGATGCACAAAACAGGCTATAAGCCTTGAAGGAAAATGCATCGTATAAAACAGCTTCAAGCGCAGATATAGCAAGTTAAAAAACGGTGGACCAAAAACATAACCAAAGCAGCTGCATTCCTAAAAAGAGCTTGTTGAACATAATAAACAGCAAAGAAGCAACTGGCTAGAGTAGCAGTAATTAAAAAAGAATATACTTATATATATATATATATATATATATATATATATATATATATATATATATATATATATAGTATATATATATATATATATATATATATATATATATATATATATATATATATATATATATATATATATATATATATATATATATATAAATTGAAACATCCTCTTAAAACGTAAATGTGTTATTCCAATATTCAAATTGATTGCAATATTATTCCTTTCACTGAAGGAAGAAGAAAAGAAAAACCTGGTAGTCTAGTCTGTATGGGGTTATAGTTACCATGTTACATGAATGATCTCTAAACCTTTTTACATATTACAGGTATATATACTTAAACTTTGTTAATCCTCACTAAGTAAAAGTGAATGCAATGTGATAAAATAAATATAAAACGCAAAGCAAAAATAAAGTGGAGTAGTGTGTTAAGATGACCTACAAATGTTTATCTTACTCTTACAAGCTCATAGGGTTAAATATGAAGTTTGTTAAATGGAATAAAAATTTATTCAACACTGCAGAAAAACTTAGTGCCCATTAATTTACTATCAAATAATATATATATATATATATATATATATATATATATATATATATATATATATATATATATATATATATATATATATATATAAAATTGTTACTTGCTTCATAACACAAGAAAACTAAATACAGAAGTGTAGCCTGCAAAACAAAATTCACCAAAATACATAGCCTCACAAATTTCTACCGAGAGATGTAGCAGATTTAGTTGGACCTTACCTGACGCCAGAGATGAGAGAGACGCTGCCACTGACATCTCATCTCCGGATATGTTGTAGTGACGGACATCATTAACGCTGTCCTGATGGTCTTGGTCCGGCTGCGAAAGAAAATGTCACATCTTAAGGACGTAATATGGAAATAAAAAAGCATTTCCTTTTATAATATATTCGTTTAAGCCAAATAATTGTATATACTGTACTGATAATATACGTAAGCAGAGATTAACACTCGAAACAATGCAAATACAAAATACTTGTGCACACACACACACACACATATATATATATATATATTTATATATATATATATATATATATATATATATATATATATATATATATATATATATATATATATATATATATATATATATATATATATATATATGCTGAGTGAATGGAAGATAGGAATATCAAGAAATGGGAGGTGACTTACTTGAATACAGATTTAATAAAGGTGTGAACAGAGAAGTAAAACGTATTAGGTTCTCTGAAAAAAATTAAAACAGGTGTTTCTACGGAGCAAAGTTATATGGATAAAATGAAAAAAAAAGCTCCCAGGAAGCACGAGATCGCTGTCTTGGTGAAGCTAAATGGAAATGTGTTTTTATGGAAATGTTGAACTTGTCATGACACTGTACCAACCGTGTGTCACATGATCCTACGTAGTAAAGACATTTCATTTTGTGTATATATTATGCTTGTATCTTCGCTCTCCCCTCGCACGAACATTGAACCTGAAATAACGTGTCTGTTTTTCTCACCATTAACTGTTAACTGGTGCGGTGTCAGTTGAACAGGAAATTTTCTGTTGCATTGAATTTTTGTATATAAAGGCGAGTGTTCTGTAATAAAGTTACTCAGTTGCTTTCATCCTCCCTTTGAGTCACAACCTTCTCTCGGGCCGTCACATTGGTGACCGCGGAAGTCGACTCCCTCCTCCCGCCTTCCACATGCCCTCTCCCCTACATCATTAGTACTATTGCTGCCCAATTGAAACTTTAGTCATTCGCCAGCGGAGAGGAATTTGCTTGGTTTCAGCGGGCAGAAGTCCAGTTTGGCATCAAGGGTGTGACTCGCTCAACCACCACCGCAGATTATGTTCTCGCAGCGATACCCGAGGACACCATCCCAGAAATATCCGACTAGCTTTGTGAACAAGGAGACACCCCAATAGCGTATGACACCCTCAAAGCATACCTTCTGCAGCAGTACTCGCCGTCGACAGCCGCCCGTAAAGCAAAGCTTTTTCAGCTCTCTCAACAACCGTTGGAGGACCAAAGGTCTTCGCTCGCCCTCAGGGAAATGACCACTATCGCTCCCCTGCAACCTGCCGCAGACGGCTCTCCTCGGGAGGCGAACCTACTTCGTGCCCTTTGGATGCGCCGTTTACCCGAACTTGTACGCGCTGCCATACCTGATGTCGATAGTTTACCCATAAAGGACTTGATGACGAAAGCCGACGCCCTTATAGACAGCCACTTCAAGACCTCCATCAACGCCTCGACTCCTGACGAAGAGGACGCCTATTCAACGTCAACCGAAGATGATGTGAAGGCTGTAGCACATACACGCCCACCCCGTGACGTGCTGAAACGGCGATAAAGCCACCCACCACCCACCACTCGCTTGCACCCCAACTAACGACTTTTACGGCCACTTATTGCCTCTCATCTGCCGCAGTTTTGCTACTACCATAACAGATTCGGGGCAACCACGAAAAAATGTGCCAAGGATTGTCAGTGGCCAAAAAAACGTGTAAATAGGCCATCGCTCGTGGCGGTGGCCTCCCGTGTTTCTAATCTTTTCTTTTTACATGATACAGGAATGGGCGTGTGATTTTTGGTAGACAAGTGCTTGTCATTCTCTTTCGCCAGGGGAACTCTTCAGGACACGACGTAGTCTGTCTACGTCTGCCAATGTCTGCTTGGTAGCTGCCAATAGATCTGCGATACCCACCTACGGTTAAGAGAACCTCACATTATCGTTTGGAAACGGTAAATTTAATTGGAAGTTTCTCGTTGCTGACGTCACATTGCCAATCCTCGGTGCGGATTTCCTCTCTCATATCCACCTTCTGGTCGATATCGCCCACCGACGATTGGTCAACGCAGACTTGTACTAATCGACACCTCTTCAACCCGCCCCCTCCAACCTCGCTCTCCACATCAGCGCATGTACGAATGCCTATGCCCACTTCCTCACGCCGTACCGAGAAATTTTCCGTCCAAAATTTTACCAAACGCCCACGGCTCCTGCCTAGCACCGTATTTATCACCATACCAAGACCCCTAGTCTTCGTAAAATTCAGACGTCTGGCACCGGAACGATTGGCAGCTGCCAAACAGACATTCACTGAAAAGGAGGGAATGGGCTTTTCCCATAAGATCTCCAGCCCATGGTCGTCACCCTTACACATCGTTCCGAAGAAAGACGGCTCCCTCCGTCAGTGCGGGGATTACAGGCGCCTGAACATGCAAACAGAACCGGATCACTACCCCTCTCCCATACATCGCCGACTTGACCTCCTACCTGCACAAAGCAAAGGTTTTCTCAACGCTCGACCTCCTGAAGGGGTATTATCAGGTGCCTATGAACCCAGAAGACATCCCCAAGACCACCATCACCACTCCATTTGGTACATACACCTTCAATTACTCCTGTTTTGGCATATGTAATGCTGGGGCCACGTTTCAACGTCTCATGGATGGCATTTTAGGGGACCTCCCCTTTTGTGTATGTTATGTGGACGACATACTTGTGTTTTCCTCCTCAAAAGAGGAACACCTCCGTCACCTGCGTATCGTGCTCGACCGCCTGCAACAAAACGGCCTTGTAGTCCGGTACGACAAGTGTACCTTTGGTGCCAACGAAGTGTTGTTCTTAGGGCACCGCATCACTCCTGAAGGAGTCAATCCCCTCCCTGAGAAGGTAGCAGCCATTCAGGACTTCCCCGCGCCCTCGACCATCAAAGCTCTACAGGAATTTTTGGCCATGATCAATTATTATCACCGCCACTATTATTGCCGCCACTCTTGCTCCCCTCTATGCCTCCCTCAAGGGCAAGCCAAGGGGCCTGAAGTGGGGTCCCCTTCAAGAAGCGGCCTTCTGCAATGCAAAGAAGGCCCTATCAACCACTGCAGCTCTCACTTTTCATATCCCACAGGCCTCTCTCCTTCTCTCCACCGATGCCAACGACGTCGCTATTGGTGCAGTTTATCGAGCAGGTGGTCAACGGCTCGCCCAGCCCATTGGCCTTCTTCAGCAGAAAACTGTCCCAGCCAGAATCGGGTTATTCTAACTTTGATCGGGATTTTCTGGCGGTACACTTGGCTGTCCGTCACTTTTGCCATTTCTTAGAAGGTACACCCTTCGTGATTCGCACGGACCACATGCCTCTGGTGCACGCCTTCACTCGACAGTCTGACGCCTGGTCCGCCCGTAAACGCCGACATCTCTCCGCCATGCCTGAATACAATTGCACCCTTCAATACGTCCCTGGGAAAATTAATCCCGTTACTGATGCCTTGTCAAGAAACACGTGGCTGCCGTTCAACTGGGATTGGATAACAATGCCTTGGCTGAAGCCCAACGACAGGATCCAGAGTATCAAGCATGTAGGACATACTGCACATTCCTCCGTTGGGAAGACTTCCCCCTCGAAGACTCCAACACCACGCTCCTCTGTGATGTCAGTACTGGTAAACCGCGAGCTTGTATTCCTGCTCCCATGTTCCGGCAGGTGTTTGATTTCATTCAAGGCCTTTCACATTCCTCGTGCCGTTCTACTGCACAGCTGCTGAAGACGAAGTTCATTTGGCGTGGTATTTCTAAGGATGCTAGGGATTGGGTCTGCGCCTGTACTTCTTGCCAAACTTCCAAAGTACATCGACACACAGATTCAGGAGTGGGCACCTTTCCCCAAACTCAGCGTCGTTTCGCACATGTTCACGTCGACGTTGTAGGCCCCCTACCCACATCACAAGGACATTGTTACCTGTTTACCGTCATCGATCGCTCCACTCGTTAGCCTGAAGCCATTCACATGGAAACTGCAATGTCTGCCTCATGTATATCTACCTTACTCTCAGGATGGATTGCAAGATTTGTTTTCCCTGAGCATATTGCTTCTGACAGGGGTACCACTTTTACCTCTCAATTGTGGACATCATTAGCGAATCTCATGGGCATCACCTACATCAGACAATTGCCTACAACCACGCTGCCAATGGAATGGTTGAACGTTTTCATCGCACCCTCAAAGCAGCTTTGATGTCCCACTGCAAGGATTCCAACTGGTTTACTCAGCTTCCCTGGGTCCTCCTGGGAGTAAGGACCACTCCTAAAGACGTCCTCGACGTCTCGGTAGCTGAAATGGTGTATGGCGACCCGTTGTTCGTCCCTGGCGAATTTTTTCCTTTTGCAAACTCCTCCGACGATCTCCAGCGCATATGTCACTTCGTGGGAAAATTTACTCCATGCCGCCAGACTTACAAGCCCCCAGTGAAGCATCACATACTGACAGACTTGCACTCTGCAATGCAACTTGCACTCTGCAATGCAACTTGCACTCTGCAATGCAACTTGCACTCTGCAATGCACGTCTTCCTACGCAACGACACTAGCAAGCTACCGCTAACGCCCCCCTACACGGGCCCTTTCCTTGTGATCCGATGCAGTCCGAAAGCATTCCTACTGAACATTCGTGGCAAAGAAGACTGGGTCTCCATTGACCGTCTAAAACCTGCTTATCTCTTGCCAGATGACCCTCCTACAGTGCGCCTCTCTACATCACGGCGCCCTATTTAACATGTACAGTATGTCATTTTTAGGGGGTGAGCCATGTACCAACCATGTGTCACACGATCGTACAGATTAATGACATTTCATTGTTCTCCTGTCTGGTGTTCAGCTGCTGATTCTCATCTTAATTTGTTGGACAGAAACTTACGGTCTATTGAATTTCTTATTCGTGATCTAGATATTAATCTTTGGCGCCGTCGTTCAATTAGTTCATTATGCATATTGCATAAGATTTTTCATAACTCTGACAATCTTTTACATTCAGATCTCTCTCGACAATTCTATCCTGTTCGTAATACTAGGCAGGCAGTTAATTCTAATAGCCAGGCCTTCTCCATCACGAGGCTCAATACTACTCACTATTCTAGAAGTTTTATTCCAGCTGTTACCAAGTTGTGAAATGATATTCCTAATCGGGTAGTTGAATCAGTAGAACTTCAAAAGTTCAAAGTTGGAGCAAATGTTTTTATGTTGACCAAGCTGACATGAGTCTTTTTATAGTTTATATATGACATGTCTGTTTTTGACGTTGGTAATAGTTTATATAGGACATTCCTGTTTTGACGCTGTTACTATTTTTAGAATGATTTATTGTTAATTTATTCTCAACACTTACTTTTTTCCGTATTTCCTTTCCTCACTGGGCTATTTTTCCCCATTGAAGCCCTTGGGCTTATAGCATCTTGCTTTTCCTACTAGGGTTGTGGCTTGGCTAGTAATAGTAATGATAATAATATGAGGTTGATAATCTAATAATGATTTACTCTAGGTGAAGTGAGTGCTTGGGTGTATGTATGTCTGTATGTGTGTATGCATGCGCACAAAGAAATAATAACACATTCATGTAGGTATTCATATCAAATCATGTGTGTCTACATCAAAATGGCAATCGGTACCATGCAGCCCAAATAAATAAATAAAGAAAGAAAAAAAAAACACCTAGCATTTATCGAGTAATTGCAATGGAAACAGATACAGAGGTCGGTGTTGCCCAGCGGCCCATAAATCTAGACACTGGGAATAATCGGGCCAAATTGACTACGTCACCATAGGATGTTGCGAATAATGTTAGCATTAAGCCTGGCTGAGCGGTGTTAACAAACAGTGAGATATAATTCACAGCCTTGAGAAATTTGGTAGCGCACCTCGTGAACAGCAAAATTTTTTGTCGACAACGTGCTTTGGAGAGTAAGTAATTCTAAGGGGGAATGAAATGAGAACAGTCTTGCTTAATATATTACCAGAAAAAAAATATGAATAACTTTTCCATCACACATTCCTAATCGAAAAATGATTAAAATACTATGTAGTTAAAAAAAAAGTAATTGAAAAATCTTTCGAATAAAAAAGAATGATTTAATACAAGTTTTTTATCTCTCTCTCTCTCTCTCTCTCTCTCTCTCTCTCTCTCTCTCTCTCTCTCTCTCTCTCTCTCTCTCTCTCTCTCTCTCACTAGAAAGAGATCTAAACAAAATATATGAATGGGTGGAGATAAATAGGATGGTGTTTAACTCCGATAGATTCGAATCAATGAATTATGGAAACAGAGAAGGAAGGGTAATAAAAAAGAAAGTAATGGATCATTTGGTTAAAAATAATTTGTTTAATATAGGTCAACACGGTTTTGTGCCCGGAAAAAGTACACAAACCCAACTGATAGCACACTAAGAAAACCTATACAAAAATATGATAAATGAAAAAGACACAGATGTGATCTATCTAGATTTTGCAAAAGCCTTTGACAAGGTAGACTATAATATATTAGAGAAAAAATGAGAAAGCATAATATTGTAGGAAAGATAGGAAAATGGGTAAAAGAATTCCTGCAAAACAGAAAACAGATAGTGGTTGCAAATAACGAGAAATCGGATGAAGCTCAGGTGATATCTGGCGTGCCACAAGGTACGGTATTAGCTGCACTGCTGTTTGTTATTATGATCTCAGACATAGACTGTGATGTTGAAAACTCTGTAGTGAGAAGTTTCGCCGATTACACAAGAATAAGTAGAGAAATTACTTGTGATGAAAATAGGAACTCACTACAAAAAGATCTAAACAAATTATATGAATGGGCGGAGATAAATAGGATGGTATTTAACTCCGATAAATGTTGGTGAGAGAATGAGGGACCTTATGAAGGGAGTATTGGTTCTTGCTGAGTACAACATTGAGTCAAAGGAGTAAACAACTCAAGTATAGAAGTTTGAATATAACTCCTATAACACTGTAAATTACGGAGAGGTGTAACCATTGTGTTAGACTGTCATAACTGTCTAACGAATAGCCTTAATAAAGACATTCCCGATAAACAATGCCATATATCAGCTTTGAAATAAATAGTAGGAAAGTGTACCTTGTCTTAGAATGAAAACTTTTGTGGCTTTGGGGGAATATAATTTGGAAGAAAACTGTAGACCTGTTGGTGTAACAAATCTTGATAGAGAGAAAAAAAAAAGGAAAAAATGTGGCGCTATCGATGTGGAAGAAAAACCAGTGGTGTAATAAAGCGTATGCGTGGGCGTTGATATAAATATATATATATATATATATATATATATATATATATATATATATATATATATATATATATATATATATATATATATAGATTTATAAACAAAGTAATCTCTATTTGTAAAGCCCTTTTCAAATTGAACAAAATTTTGTGCTTTTCAATACATTATTTTTATCTATTTTCTCTAAATTTAACTATCACACGATTGACGAGTACAAAAGAATTTTGTTGCCCTCTTCAGACCCATTTTCGAGTTCGCAATATTTCACGACTGGTTATTGATATGTTCCTTGATCAAAATTATTTTGATACACTTAAGACTTTTGAGATTTCTTTTGCAAGACCAGAATGAAATGAGAAACCAAGTGATACTATTGCAATTCCTTTGAACTGGACACAAATAATATGTGGGAATTCCGGCTTATGTTTACTTTGTTAACGCTTGGAAATAAGGTTACGCTTTATATTCAAGAATGATCTACCATATAATTGAAAAAGAAAGTTAATTCTCTCTCTCTCTCTCTCTCTCTCTCTCTCTCTCTCTCTCTCTCTCTCTCTCTCTCTCTCTCTCTCTCTCTCACACACACACACAAGCTTTAAGACGAGATTTAATTCACAAAAAGTTGGTGATTTAGTCTATTGTATCACAGGCAGACGAAAACCCAGCTGGCTGTATTCACAATATCTACTCAATTCTGACGCAGCTGCTAAACCTAAAATGAGAGATACTGTAAAATAATGATAATGACTACGAATAAAAGGTCGGCTTCTAGGTATAGTTTGGCCTTTCCTTAAAACTAAAGTAAAAGACGCTTATTTGATAAATACTATTACTCTCATCAACACAACTTAATTTACCTTCACTATCTATACTGAACGTGATATTTGAGAACATTTTAAAATATTCTGTTTGAAATGTGATATCTTGAACAAGAGAATAAGACAGCGCTGATTTTTTCTCTCATTACTTCTCATATATTTTATTTATTTCCGATCTCCTTTCCTCACTGAGTTACTTTTCTTTGTTGAGCCCTTGAGATTATATCCTTCCTGCTTTAAATGCTAACAAAGGGGGCCCTTTGAATTACCTTCATATTGATCTGACAAATTTTTAAGAAGTATTCTCTGCAATATGTAAAATAATATAATGTTTTTCCTGATAATCAGGAAATCAGAGGGGTGGCCAACCTATGGCACATGCACGATTACGAGTGGCGCACTAAACACCAGAGATGATAAAAGAAAAAAAAACCTGCCTGCTCCAAAAAAAAAAGAAATAATAATAATAATAATAATAATAATAATAATAATAATAATAATAATAATAATAATAATAATAATAATAATTTTCAGAAAAAAAAAATACAATGAGAATTTAAGTAACTTGATTGAAATTAATTTGACTGAGATTTGTTCTAATTTGAAACAGAAATGATTTTCATTTGATTTTATTGTTCTGTGTGCATCTGTTAGTTATCTTCTTTAAACAGCAATGCGTCATCATTATATACCTGAAGTGAATTACCCTAAATTGGCCTAAAAAGTTATGTGAACACCCAAACAGCAGTTAATATCCGTGACATTAGCACAGGAGTTGTTCCATAAATGCACACTTATTGTACTTGTCTGACGTCGTCAAGCAATAGCACTGGTTGCCATGTGGAACAAAATAAAAAATTACGAGCCAGTTTAGGGTTGACGCATGGAGTGTTAACCCGAGACTCATAATTCAGCGTATGTGAATAACTGAAATTTTGCATTTTCGAACCTTAGAAATATTGTCGTATTTGATTAAACATATATTTTCAAGCACGTTAGGCGCCATCGTTTGTATATCATCATGTCTATTTTTTATGTAATGTATATGAATCTTTTTTTGCGCAGTTTGTGGCGATAATAATAAGAATCCTCATATTTTCATGACGTTTCCCTCCCCTCCCCCCTCTCTCTTTCTCTCTCTCAACGAAATTACTTGTTTCAGATTCGATGATTTATGAAGAAATCATCTCTTTTTTAACATACAGTGAAAAAGAACATGAGCAAAAGAAAAGCAGAAAGTGATAGTAGATGTCAGTTTAATGAACTGTGGGGAAAGGAATTCTTATTCATTGCGAGTCCTTCAGGGATACCAATGTGTATTGTTTGTGAATGCACTCTCTCAGATAACAGAAGACATGATCTTAGCAGGCACTATAAGAAACACCAAATTGAAATAGAAAAAATACAGAAGTTAGTGCCAGGCTGCGTTACGTAAAGAATATGTGGTCAAGAAAAAAGAGGATATGAAAAAGAGGTGAAATATACTTGTTAAGAGAGGTTGTGAATGTCTGGCAATGCTCGAAGCATCCTACGGAATTGCTTTTGTGTTGGCTAAAAAACATAAGCCTTTCTCTGATGGTGAAGATATTGTTAAACGCTGTCTCCAAAAATAGTGATAAAAATATTGAAACAAAGGTAAACGAAATAGCGCTTTCAAAGCATTGAGGAACTTTCTCGTGATGTATCTGATCAACTGAAGGATCGTGTCCATGCATGCTCTTTCTTTTCATTAGTCTTGGACGAATCTGCTGACATATATGATGTAGCCCAGTTAAGTATTTTTATAAGAGGAATTGATGATAATTCTAACATATTTGAAGAACTTATTGGCCTCGGGTCACTCCATGGATAAACAAGAGGGTCAGACATATTTGAGAAACTATAGTCCTTTTTAGAAAAACTGCAATTAAATTTTAGTAAACTCTTAAGTGTCTGTACTGATGGAGCAACGTCAATGATTGGTAGAGTTGCTGGAACTGTAGCCTTGCTCGAAAGGTTTTTAGGTCGTCCTCTTCTGAAATTTCATTGCATTATGCACCAAGAGTCGCTGTGTGGAAATTTGTTTAATTTGCAGCATGTTATGATACCAGTTGTAAAATGTGTAAATGAGATTAGAGCAAGAGGATTAAATAGAAGAGAATTCAGAGAATATTGTGAGCTGTTAGATATGGAATATGGTGATATCATCCTTCATTGCGAGGTGCATTGCCTTTCTAGAGGACAAGTTATCAGCAGATTTTGGAAACTGAAAAATATTGTACATGATTTTGAAAGAGAAAGGAGAGCTGGCCTAGGAAAATGCCCTTTTGTGTGATGAAAAGTGGATGTTTGATTTAGCATTTTTAGTTGACATTACCAGTCATCTAAATGACCTAAATTCAAAACTGCAGGGCAAAGATAAATTGTTTCCTAGTTTAGTAAATGATATCAGTGCATTCAAAATGAAGTTAAAACTGTTTATTTCTCAGCTAGAAAACAAGGATTTGAGCCAATATCCACATTTAAAGGAACAAACTGAAAATGCTAAAGATAATACCAACTTTACAATAAAGATTGAAAAAATCATATTATTGCAAGAGGCCATTGAAAGTCGTTTTCGTGATTTTGCTGAAGAAGATTGCATGCTTGCATTTATAAATCCCTTTTCACTTACTGAAAATTACATTCTGAAGAGGCCTAGTAATATACAGATGGAACTTATTGATCTAAGAGCAAATTCAGTACTGAAGTGTAAATTCAATGAATATCCCTCACTTCCAAGTGCATCTGAAATGCTTAATTTTTGGCGATCATTACCGTGTGAACATTTTCCAGAACTGAGAAAATTTGCCCAAAGTTATGCCTGTCGCTTTGGAACAACATACAGATGCGAGCAAGCATTTTCATCAATGAAAATTATCAAGAACAAACTGAGGTCACGACTATCCGATTCAAATCTGAAGAACTGTCTGTTGATCTCAGTTACTAATTTAACGCCTAATATTACAGATTTGATAAAAGCAAAGCAAAGTTGTTTATTTTTCCAGCATGTGAAATTAATTTTTTTTTAAACTGCTAATTATGTTCATATACTTATATTAGTACTTTCAGAAATAACTAATGAATATTAACAATGCAAATTCAAAGTGTAAATTAAGTAAGTACAGTTCACTTTGTATTTATGTTAAATTCTCTTAATTATAACTGCTAAATCTATCCACACTATCATATATATATATATATATATATATATATATATATATATATATATATATATATATATATATATATATATATCAAATGATTATATGTATAACTGCCAAATATGTCAATATTACCATACTTGAAGGATGTGGCGCATCTGGATTAGAAGTGAAAAAGAAAACTGGTGCATGGGAACAAAAGGTTGGCCACCCCTGTGTTAAAGAGTAATCAGTTGGTCATACCATATCATATTTAACTCATTCTATGTAATGCTTTTTGGGTACTGAGTAACCTGATGTTGCTTCTTACATAACGAGTTTCGGTTTCTCTTTTTTTGCATAAAAGGAACTCATGAAAGTAACAGTTAGTTTCACTTTTGTATCAATTAGTTTTCTTTAATTAGTCTGTATCTGCCTTCCAGACACCTAAACTTTCTTCTTAAAGCTGAGCATACCATATCTATATAGCATGGCAATTCTATTGTAAAAAGGCTTATATTCTCTTTTCCCTCTGTTAAATCTTGTATTAAGCCAGATTAATTCTCGAGCCACTAGCAGACAGAAATGTCTTCTGGTGTCCAGTCCAACCCACCCCATGGAATCCTTCGAGCATTGAGAGCAATTCAACGTCAGTCTCTTCCTTGTTATTATTATAATTATCATTATTATTATTATTATTATTATTATTATTATTATTATTATTATTAGAAGCAAGCCAATAACCGTAGTTGGAAAAGCAGTATGCTATAGGTCCAAGGGCTCCAACAGGGGAAAATAGCCCAGTGAGGAAAGAAAACAACGAAGTGAATAAATTATAAGAGAAAAATAAACATTCAAAATAAAATAAAATGCCTCACGAACAGTAACAACACTAAATTAGATTCTTTACATATAAACTATGAAAAATGAAAAAAAAAAAGTGAACAAGAGGGAGAGAAATAATATAGAAGAGCATACTCGAGTGTACATCCAAGCAACATAACTGCTGTATCGTATGCTTTAGCCATGGAAGAAAAAAATTGGAAAATATCAGTTTGCATCGTTTCCCAATAGGCATTTAACGGAAATGGACTTATGTGCGCTATAGGAAAGATGCATTTAATCTTGTAAGTCGTGTTTGCAGTTTTCAGTTTTAACCTTCGGATTTTCATTCAAATTTGATGTACAGAGGACCGAGAAAGTCTGCCCCAAAGAAATCTTGTGAAACTCAGGCTACCTGTCGTTTCAACTTTGAAACTACCATGTATCCGAGGAAAAGGAAAATCTAAAATCTATAAAGAATTTATCAAAAGCTATAATATCAGCCGTGTAAATTCTTTGTTGAATGGTGTTTGTTATCGTCCTGCCGTCCCCTTTTCTATGTTTATTTGTCAACGATATCGTAAAATGTGTTATTTTAGATATCATTGGGGTGTTTATTTAAACTTCTAATTATTGAATAAATTTCTTAAGCTTTTTTTTCCCTCGTCAACTTCGTTGCGAATATTATGTTTTGATAAGCGTACGCGTATATTGTCTGTGTCTGTGATTCACATAACTCGAAAACTATTCGACCGAATCTCATGAAACTTTAATGAGATGATTGGCCATAACCCAAGGATAGTGTGATTAGATTTTGGGAGTGCTTGGGTCAAAATTCAAGGCCATGAAAAGGTCAAAAACGTCTTTTGGTCATATCGTGGCCAATTTCAATTTGATTTGCAAGAAAATGGTGGCAAATGTCAGTAATTCAATTGCCTATATTGTGATATACATGATTTAGGCGAAGGTATGCGCTCTACCAAGTGCCTGTTCTAGTTTTTTACTGTAATAATTACTGTCTTCATACTTGTTTTTTCATATTCAACAGACATTTTCTCTTAATTAATAAATAATAGTGATCTAGTTATCCCAGAGATAACATTGGGATAGAACTCCATGAAAATTATTTTGGAGGCTATTGATTCTGAAAGTCAATATGGAAACCAATCTCAATAAGGCAAAGAGAGACAGATTCTCATGCATCTTCCGGTGTATTTTGCATCTTCCAGTCTTGGATGGTCTGGGATGCATCTTAGGTATTTATCGAGCTTATTCTTAAACACTTAAACACATCTACGCTCACTCCTGATATGTTTCTTAGATGAGCTAACAGCACATTAAATAGTCGCTGCGTTATCGATGCTGGTGCGTAGTGGATTAATGTCCTGTGCGCCTTCCTTAGTTTTCCTGGTATATTTTTTGGCACTATTAATCTACCTCGGATTGCTCTTTCTGATATTTTTATCTCCATGATGTTTTCAGTAATTCCTTCTATTTGCTTCCATGTTTGTATTATCATGTAAAGTTCTCTTCTCCTTTCTAGACTGTATAGTTTTAAAATTTGTAGTCTTTCCCAGTAGTCAGGGTCCTTAACTTTTTCTATTCTATCAGTATAGGACCTTTGTACACTCTCTATTTGTGCAATATCCTTTTGGTAGTGTGGATACCATATCACATTGCAGTACTCGAGTGTACTACGTATATAAGTTTTGTAAAACATAATCATGTGTTCAGCTTTTCTTGTTTTAAAGTGTCTGAATAACATTCCCATTTTTGCTTCACATTTAGCCAACAGTGTTGCTATTTGATCGTTGCATAACATATTCCTATTTAACAATACACCAAGGTCTTTAATTGCTTCCCTGTTTGTGATTGTCTCGTTATTAGGTACCTTGTATGCATATACCATTCCTTCTCTGTTTCCATAATTTATTGATTCGAGTTTATCGGAGTTAAATACCATCCTATTTATCTCCGTCCATTCATATATTTTATTTAGATCTCTTTGTATTGAGTTCCTATCTTCATCACAAGTAATTTCTCTACTTATTCTTGTGTCATCGGCGAAACTTCTCACTACAGAGTTTTCAACATCACAGTCTAGGTGTGGGATCATAATAACAAACAGCAGTGCAACTAATACCGTACCTTGTGGCACGCCAGATATTACCTGAGCTTCATTTGATTTCTCGTCATTTGCAACCACTATCTGTTTTCTGTTTTGCAGGAATTCTTTTACCCATTTTCTCATCTTTCCCAAAATATTATGCTTTCTCATTTTTTTTTCTCTAATAATTATGGTCTACCTTGTCAAAGGCTTTTGCAAAATCTAGATAGATCACATCTGTGTCTTTTTCATTTATCATATTTTTGTATATGTTTTCATAGTAGTTTTCATTATTGTTTCCCTAAAATTTATCGATTAAACACCAGAGAGAGAGAGAGAGAGAGAGAGAGAGAGAGAGAGAGAGAGAGAGAGAGAGAGAGATTTAGATAATTAAGAAAAAATGTTCGTTTGTTCTTCCCTTGGCTTACCTGGGGTGTAACACTATGAATTAGATTATTTAAATTATTGGTATTTCATGGCTTTGACTTAGAAAGCAATTCACTCTTACGTGTCAAATAGTGTAGAACGTCCATACATGAAATAATTATGGTAAGCTAACCTCTACTTGCGAAAACAATGAATAATATCAATATTAAATATTTGCCTATGAAAGAAATGCAAGTATCTTCTACCATTAATAAGAACATTTATAACTTAAAATTTTCTTCTGCTCTCTCTCTCTCTCTCTCTCTCTCTCTCTCTCTCTCTCTCTCTCTCTCTCTCTCTCTCTCTCTCTCTCTCTCTCTCTCGGGTGTTTAATCGATAAATTTCAGGGAAACAATAATGATCATATATCAAACTGGTATTGGGAAATTTACATTTCTGCTCAAATGAATACACCCGACAACCATCGCGATAAAATGTCCTTTCTATTTATCTATTATTATTTAACGTACTCATAATTATGCGAACTGTGAGCTGTGTCATACATCTTTGAAGAATAAAGATTAAATAATTTTGGAACATGCTACTGGTAGTAAAGTTTGTTGACATAATTTGCATTAACATAAGTACCAGTTTTTCTTATTAATTTTCAGTTAACGTGTCCCTGTTGTTAATTCATCTGTACTATATCTAAACGTTCTGTTGTGCTTTCGTATTCTCTTCGTGGTAAAATAGACATAAATCCGTACTTATTCCGTACTGACACAGTCGTACTCCGAAAGCACCATCTGTTCGCGTGATCGGGTTATAGGAGAAGGATCCCTGTTCTTTTTTAAATCAATTTTGATATGTAAATAAAACGAACAAATTTTTTCAAAATGCCTTATCTTCTATGATTGAAAAACATTGAATTCTGGAGGAGAGTTTCATGCGGTATTTTTAAACAACCAATTGTGTCCCGACTGGTTCCAGCTCTACGAGTGGAGTCTATTTAGAATGAAAAATTGCATAATGATAAAGATTGTGTGCCCCCAGCCAGATAAAATTACGAATATATGCGCATCAAAAATAGAAACGAAGAAAAAGTTTCATGTTTTCCTCTTACTGGTTACGAAGAAAATTAATATGCAAAAGAAAATCAGAATTTTTAGCAACAAACACTTCAACCATTGCGACATGAGAGAGTCATCAACAAACGCACGTGCTAAAGTAACAATTATATATTATTTTAAATGAAAAGATTATTGGGATAGGTAAACAAATATCTTGTGTTACTCAGGGCTAAAGATGATATAAGATATTTCATCCCAAAAAAGAAAAAAAAATAATACACCTATTCGTAAAAACGAGAAATGCGATACTTTACATAAATAAATGCCAATTAAGGCATTGGGCACAACTCCCCGTACGAATCTTTTAGCAGTACGTGTCTGGGAATTTTTCAGTCGTAGCCATGAACTCCTGCGATGTAAGGCGTTGGGCACAACTGGCCGTACTACCAGCTACGTGTACACACACACAGATATATATATATATATATATATATATATATATATATATATATATATATATATATATATATATATATATATATATATATATATATCTGTGTGTGTGTGTGGGTGTGTGTGTGTGTGTCTGGGAGGGGGTTGTGTGTGTTGAATGTTTTCGTTTGTGCACCTTCAGCTAAGGGAATAATCTTATAGTGTACCTTGTGAGCAGCAAAAGTTGTTGTAGACAACGTGCTTTGGAGAGTAAGCAATTCTAAAGGGGAATGAAATGAGAACACTGTCTTGCTTAATATATTACACTCCATATCTAGAACCAAAATAAAATATGAGTAACTTTTCCATGAAACATGCCTAATCAAAAAATTATTAAAATATCATTTAGTTGAAATAAAAAAAAGTTATTGAAAATTTTTTTAATAAAAAAGAAAGATTTAATACAAGTCTCTCTCTCTCTCTCTCTCTCTCTCTCTCTCTCTCTCTCTCTCTCTCTCTCTCTCTCTGTAAAAAAAACAACTTTAGGTAAATGCATGTTGAGAATGATGATCACTCGTCCCCTATTCAGTACTTTCTTACTTAAAGGAATCACAAGTAAATGTTTGCTTCAATGAAACAAATTTCATCTCTGATACTTTGAAAAAAAAAAAAAGGCCAATAATGAATATAGTGATATAAATCCAGTGTTGAAGCGAGGAAATCTGCCAAATTCGGTGAGAGGAAGGTGTTCAAAGGTTTGGCAGGGAATTGAAGTGCAGGTAAGCAGTGAAACGGAAATGGAGAACGGTCTTAGATGTCCCCTTAAAAAAGATGGCTTTGTGAACTAGACTGAGAGAGAGAGAGAGAGAGAGAGAGAGAGAGAGAGAGAGAGAGAGAGAGAGAGAGATACTATGAATGAGTTCTCCTCAAAGGGTACAAATTAATTTGCAAGGCCCTCCTGTTTTGGTATGATGCTAAATTTTGACCCAAAATTGATCAACCAAGTCAATTATTACTTTCTTTCTCTTCCTTCACTCTAGCTGTTAGACGTTAACTTGCCTCCAAACACAAAACAAAATATTTTGGGAAACCGAGAACACATCAACTCTTTTCCGGAGGTCTATAGATTAGGAACAGGTCAATGCACTGAGAGGACTGGGTGGAGTGTGACAACATCTGGTGTCCTCTCACGCCATTCCAACAGCCAACGCATCAAGATCTGGGTAACCCCCCATTCACGTTCATAATTAAAGATAAAACGATTGTTTTTTTTTTTTAAACTGCGTCTTCTCTAATTCACATCGCTCTGGTAATATCATGAGTCGAATGAGATTTCAAATCTTACGGCTTACAGTTCACTTGTGATGGGGGAAAACTTTGGCTAAGGATATCACCTACATACTTAAAGTTCTCTTGCCTTCATGCAATCTCTTCAACGTTTCTTTATCCGCCCCCCCCCCCCTCTCTCTCTCTCTCTCTCTCTCTCTCTCTCTCTCTCTCTCTCTCTCTCTCTCTCTCTCTCTCTAACACTTGGATTCGACCAACTGAAAGATAATATGCTTTTATTTGCCATATTGCGATTGGTTTCAAAATTCACTTCCAGAATCAATAGCCTCGGAAATAAGTTTCTTGGAGTTCTATCCCAATCTTATCTCTGGGATAAGATCACCATTATTTGTTAAATAAGAGAAAATGTCTGTTAATTATAATAAACAAGTATGAAGACAGTAATGATTAAAGTAAAAAACTAGAACAGGCACTCGGTAGAGCATATACCTTTGCCAAAATCAAAGGTTCCCAAACTGTTGGTTATGACACCCAAAGGGTGTCATGGATGGTCTAACAACTATGTGCACTACATTTAGCTTTCCAGAATGGGAGAAAAATATTTCAGTCAGTCTTGGAGTGTCTCGAGTGCAAGTACAGATTAGTAGTACATTGTTAGGTACCACAGGGGCCCAGTTTATTATAATTATACCAGTTGATTTTTTTTTTGTCTCTTTGGCATATAAGATGTTGATTAATATGACAATCCGTATCTGGCATAATTTAGGCATATTTCAATATTTTCATATATTTCTGTGGCTGCAGGGGCATAGCGACGATTAGAATAGCGCCAACGTATACCTGCGTGTAGTAAAAGGCAACTAGAAGGGACAGGACAAATGGGCTGGGGACCCCCTCTCCTGTATCTTATTCCTGTGAGATATCAAAGAGTTGGAGCTGGGGGGAAAGTGACTGCTCCCCGCACTCTAGTTTTGAGGTGTCTGGATGTGCGTGGATGTAGAACAATAGAGAGTAAAAGATGTGAGATTGGTAGCAGGTTTATGAATAGAAGTAATGGATGACAAATAAAGTAAAGGAATGGAAGGAGATATTATCTAAGTATTGTGAGCAGGGGTTAGGTTTGGTAAGGAATGTTGGACTTTTGGTATTGCGTATGGGCCAGGTTGTGTGAAAAGTGAAGAAGAGCGGAATGAATTCTGGAATAAATTAACTAGGTGTGTAGTAGGACTGGGTAGATGGAATTATGTAGTTGTCACGGGTGACGTACATGCTAGAGTGAGTGCTGGAGAGGTACAAGGTGTCATTGGGAGGTATGGCATACCCGGTGAAAATGAGAGTGGTGAGTGACTGGTAAATATGTGTTAAGCAAGAGCTGGTAATACGTTGTAGTTTTTTTTAAAAAAGAAAGATCATAACTAGTATACATTGGTAAGATTGGCAAATGGAAGAGTGTTATGAAGGGCAGTAATGGATTATGTGTTGATAACTTTAAGAATGTTTGGAAGATTGAAAGACGTGCACATATTTAGAAGTATGGCTAACGGTATGTCTGATCATTTTCTGGTGGAAGGAAAATTAGCTGTAGCAAATGAGTGCGAGAATGTGAAAGGAAGTAGTAAAGGTTGAATAGTTGATAAAACCAGACGTAAAAAAAAAAATAGTAATTTAGAGGAGTGGAAGTTGGTAAAAGAAAATTTTGTCAGGATTGCAAGTGATGTGTGTGGCAAGAGAATTGTTGGAGGCAGCATGAGGAAGGGTAGTGAATGGTGGAATGAAGGAGTGAAATAAAAGTGGAAGAGAAAAAGAGGGCATTTGAAGAATAGTTGCAGAGTAATAGTATGGAGAAGTATGAAATATGTAGAGAGAAAAAAGTGAAAGTAAAAAGTAAGGTAGCTGATGTAAAGAGGGTGGCTGAATGGAGGTGGGGTCAAGGATTGGGTCGTTCGTATGAAGAGAATAAGATGAACTTTTGGAAAAAAAGTGAAGAGAGTAAGGAAGAGTGGTTCGAGAATTGAATAGACAGTGAAAATGGAAATGGAAGGTTGTTAAAAGGAGAGGAGGCAAGGAAAGGGTGGGCGGAATATTTTAAAAGTTTACTGAATGTTGAAGGTAATAGGGAGGCAGATATAATTGCTGTTGCTGTTGTTGAGGTGCTAATGATGGGAGAGGAGAATGAGAGAGAGATTGCAAGAGAGGAAATGAGGGGAGCACTAGATGCAACGAGAGAAGGAAAAGCACCTTGTATGGATGGTGTGAGGAATGAGATGTTAAAGGAAGAGAGTGTGACTGTATTTGAATGGTTGATGAAATTGCATAATATGTGTTTTATGTTGTCAATGGTACCAGTAGAATGGGTGTGTGCGCGTATTGTAACACAATATAAAGGTAAGGGAGATGTGTATGAATGTTGTAATTTATGGGGTATTAGTTTGCTGAGTGTGATTGGAAAAGTGTATGGTAGTGTAACAAGTATAAAATAGAGAATGTAATCTTAGGAGTATATAGTGGTTTTAGAAGTGGCAAGGTATGTAAGAATCAAATTTTCACACTTAAAACCCTAAATCATGTATATCATAAGATAGGCAATTGAATTACGTACATTTGATTATAGTTTCATGCAGATCAGATAAAAGTTGGCCACGATATCACAAAAAGACGTTTTTGACCTATTCCTGACCATGAATTTTGACCCAAGCACTCACAATATCTAATCAAACTGTCCTTGGATTATGCCAAATCATACCATTAAAGTATCATGAGATTCGATTGAATAGTTTTCGAGTTATGCGAAACACAGACACAGACAAATAAATACATGTACGCCTATCAAAACATAATATTCGCAACGAAGCTGGCGAAGGTAAAAAGAGATTCAGAATTTATTCAGTAATTATAAGTTAAAAAAAAAAAAAAACCTGCACGATGCTATCCAAAACAATGCATGTTATGATATCGTTGACATACAACTATAGACAAGGGAACGTCAGAGACGATAACAAACACCGTTTATCAAATAAAATGTAGTAATCTACATGGCTTTTAATAAACTCTTTATAGATTTTAGAATTTCCTTTTCCTCTAATAAACGTTAGTTTCAAAGTTGAAGCGGCAGGTAGCCTGAGTTTCACAAGATTTCTTTGGGCAGACTTTTACGGTCCTTTGCACATCTAATTTAATTGAAAATCCGAAGGTTAAAAGTAGAAACTGCAAACACGACTTGCAACAGGATTAAATGCATCTTTCCTATGGCGCAGATAAGTCCATTTCCGTTGAATGTCTATTGGGAACCGATGAAAACTGATATTTTCTTCGTTATTTCTTCCATGACTAAAATATCCGTTTCAGCACACATAATGTATCATTTATTCCCTTTCTCGATTTCTTTTGCTTGGATGTACACTCAAGTATGCTGTTCTATATCATTTCTCTCCATCTCGTTTTCTTTTTTTTTCTCAAGTTTTTATATTTCATATGTGAAGGATCTAATTCAGTGTTGTTACCGTTCTTGAGATAATTTATTTATAATGTTTATTCTTTTGTACTTTATTTATTTCTTTGTTTCCTTTTCTCTTTTGGCTATTTTTCCCCTGTTGGAGCCCTTGGACCTATAAAAATCCTGCTTATCCAAATAGGGTTATAGCCTCACGTGTAATAATAATAATAATAATAATAATAATAATAATAATAATAATAATAAAAATAATAATAATAATAATAATAATAATAATAATAATAATAATAATAATAATAATAATAATGAGGAAGATGCTGTAGGTGAATTGCTCTCAGTGCTCGAAGGACTCCATAGGACCGATTGGACTGAACACTTGCAGACATTTATTTCAAGTGTCCCAAGATTAATCTGGCTTAACACAAGATTTAACAGAGGGAAAGTAGAATATAAGCCTCTTTACAAATATAAAGTGGAACCTTATTTCAAAGTGTCAACAAAGTAAACATAACCCAGAATTACCATGTATTTTTTGTGTGCGATTCAAAGGGATTGCAATAGGATCACTTTCTCATTTTTATCTGGTCTAGCAAAATAAATCTCATGAGTCTTAAGTGTATCAAAATAAGGTAAATCAAGGAACATATCATTAACAAGTGAAATATCATGAACTCAAAAATGTGTCGGAATTATGCTACAAAATTTCTCTGGACTCGTCAACCTTTTTAATATTTATATTCTCTGATAGTTGAATTTTTAGAAAATAGGGGGAATTAATATTGTAATGAAAAGCACAAACTTTCGTTCGCTTTGAAAAGGGTTATACAAATAATAGAGATTACTTTGTTTATATATTTTTTTTTCTTATATCAACGAGCACGCATACGCTTTTATTACACTACTTTTGGTTTTTCTTTCACAATGATAGCACACCAGCACCACAACTTTTTTATCCCTATCGAGATATGTTACACCAACAGCTAGACAATTTTCGTCAAAATTATATCCCCCCAAAACCACAGCGGTTTTATTCCAAGGTAAGATCCCCCTTCCTACTATTTATTTCAGAGCCGATATGTGGGGTGGTGTATCGGGAATGTCTTTATTAAGGCTATTTGTTAGACAGTTATGACAGCCTAACACAATGGTTACAACATCTCTCCGTAATTTAGTGTTATAGGAGTTACTCAAACTTTTATACTTTAGGAGTTTACTCCTATGATTTTACGTTCCACTCAGCAAGTACCAATACTCCCTTAAACAGGTCCCTCATTCTGTCACCAACAAGCTCCCCCACATCCCTTTACCCCACCCATCCACATATCTAATCTATCCTTGGAGGAAAAGAAAAAACTCCTAGAATTTCTCTCTCTCTCTCTCTCTCTCTCTCTCTCTCTCTCTCTCTCTCTCTCTCTCTCTCTCTCTCTAAATTGCACACGCGAAAAATAAAGCCTTGGACATACCTTTCCATATTACTTTGGTTTAATAGTTTAAGAATATAAGTGTTTAGTGTAATAATGAATCGAGTGTTATTGGAGAAGACTTTTTCGGCTCTGCTGGCAGTTTAAAAATCAGCATTCAAGCAAGAAACTGTAGATGTCCCATTGCTTGGGAATCGGTTTGTCGCTGGGTAATGGAGGTATGCGATACAATCTTGCTGTCCTAGGCTAATTTCCTTGAATGTCCTAATGGTTCCAAAGCTGTGATTGGACTACCGCTTTTCAATATATTCAACAAATAGAGGAAAGCTGGACCACTGAAAATAAGTCTTACCAGGTGATTATTACCCATAACTATATATGTATAACTTCATATAACAAATTTCCCTACAATGGTAATTTTTAGTTAATTTATAAGTGTTATAAATATCATGATGATTACAATGAAACATTTTTTTTCTTTGTAAGGAATCGGTTTTCTCTAAATTATTTTTGTATTCCTGTTTGACCCATATTATTCCTCTTCACAGAAATGTAATGAAAATATAGGCATATTCAATTTGACATATGAAGCCTACTATGTATACCACAGTAAAATTATAGGGCATACAACGAACAAAAAATCATCTTTTGATGTCAAAGGAAACATATTTTTAGCACTGAGAGAGAGAGAGAGAGAGAGAGAGAGAGAGAGAGAGAGAGAGAGAGAGAGAGAGAGAGAGAGAGAGAGAGAGAGAGAGCTCTTTTATTTTTCGTCTGGAAAGGATATAAGGACCGGTTCATTTCATATTACCTTACCCTATAAATAGGAGAGAGAGAGAGAGAGAGAGAGAGAGAGAGAGAGATAGAGAGAGAGAGAGAGAGAGAGAGAGAGAGAGAGAGCTCTTTTATTTTTCGTCTGGAAAGGATATAAGGACCGGTTCATTTTATATTACCTTACCCTATAAATAGGAGAGAGAGAGAGAGAGAGAGAGAGAGAGAGAGAGAGAGAGAGAGAGAGAGAGAGAGAGAGAGAGAGGAGAGAGAGGAAAGGGGTGCATAAAAATTTAGTGAGTTAAACAAATTTGTTTGTTCGTTCACTCCTTGCCTTACCTTGAGTGCAACACTATGAATTTGATAATTCAAATTTTTGGTATTTCATGTCTTTGAGATAGAAAGCAATTCACTCATGAATGTTAAATACAGCGTAGAATGTCGATGTATGAAATAATTATTGTAGGCTAACTTCTACTTGCGAAAACAATGAACAATACCAATATAAATCATTTGCATATGGGCAAAATAAAAATATATTTTAACATTAATAAGAGCATTTTAAACTGATCATTCTATTCTTATTTTTTTCTCATCTAGTAACTTAAGACTCTCTCTCTCTCTCTCTCTCTCTCTCTCTCTCTCTCTCTCTCTCTCTCTCTCTCTCTCTCTCTGTGAAAAATACAGCAACACAGAATGTGAATTGATTACGCTAAAATTTGAATTTGAAAAACTAGTGAATATTGTAGTTTACAGACCCCCAAACACTAAGGGTTTAACATAATAATAGAAAAAATAGATGATATATGTAGAAACCATAAAGATTG
>NC_090730.1:111337866-111350366 GCF_036898095.1 Palaemon carinicauda | reverse complement strand
TATATATATATATATATATATATATATATATATATATATGTGTGTGTGTGTGTGTACACACATATATATATTATATATATATAAATATATATATATATATATATATATATATATATATATATATATATGTATATATATACATATATATATATATATATATATATATATATATATATACATATATATATATATATATATATATATATTATATATATATATATATATATATATATATGTGTGTGTGTGTGTGTGTGTGTGTGATGTATACAAAACACAGGATGGGACCAGATATAAAATATAGATTTGTTAAATCTATGGATAAACCCTATAAGTACTTTCCACATAGATAATCGTTCTTATTAAACCTTTTCTGTACAAAATGATCTGAGAAAGGCCAATAGACAGCAATGTAATGTATGTACATGTGAACGATCGGCCCAGCTGATCGTCAGATAAAGGTGTATGCAAAAAAGGGAAACAACTCAGTTTGAGTATGGTCATTCTATCCTTCCTTTTTTTAGATTTATATATACCATTTTTGGTAAAGCCTACTGAATCCTCTTAATCCAATGATATCAGCCAACACCCTTTAGATTATTATTATGCCTTCACGACCCCAAGAAAATTGCTTGCCGACCCCAATTGGGGTCGCGAACCCAGGGTTGGGAACCACTGTTCTATATTATCCCCCCCACGCTTGTTTATTTTCAAGTTTTTTACAGTTTATATGCGAAAGATCTAATTCAGTGATGTTACTATTATTGAGATATCTTGTATTAAATGTTTATTCTTCGCTTGTAGTTTATTCAGTTCGTTGTTTCCTTTCCTCAATTGGCTATTTTTCCCTGTTGGTGCCCTTGGACCTATAGCATCCTGTTCATCCAACTAGGGATATTGCTTCGCTTCTAATAATAATAATAATATTAAGAATAATAATAATAATAATAATAATAATAATAATAATAACGAGGAAAAGACTGAAGGTGAATTGATCTCAATGCTTGAAGGTGTACCAACCATGTGTCACACGATCGTATATAGTAACGACATTTCATTTTGTGTATATATTATGCTTGTATCTTCGCTCCCCCCCTCACACTAACAAGGACCTGAAATAACATAACATGTATGTTTTTCTTACCGTTAACTGTTAACTGGTGCGGTGTCAGTTGAACAGGAAATTTCCTGTTGCATTGAGTTACTTAGTTGCTTTCATCCTGCCTTTGAGTCACAACCTTCTTTCGGCTCGTTACAAGGGACTCCATGGGTTGGGTTGAACTAGACACTAGCAGAAATTTCTGTCAAGGGTTCCGAGGATTAATCTGTCCTAATATAAGATTAGACAGAGGGAAAATAGAATACATGCATGCCCCTTTGGAATAAAATTGCCATGCTATATAAATATGGTATGCTCAACTTTAAGAGGAAAGTTTTGTCGTTTGAAAGGCAGATACAATCTAATTAAAAGAAACTATTTGTTATAAAGATACAACAAACTGAAACTTTCATGAGTACTTCCTATGCGTATGAGAGAAACTGGAACCCGATATGTAAGAAGCAGCATCAGGTTACTCAGTACCTCAGAAACTATTACAAAGAATGAGTGAGATACGATATGGTATGGCCAGCTGATTACTCTTTAACAGATATTTACTGTTTATCCGCAGGAACATTTTATGATTTTACATATTGCAGAGGATGCTTCTTAAAAATGTGTCGAATCAATATGAAGGTATTTCAAAGGGTCACCTTTGTTAGCGTTCAAAGCAGGATGATATAATCCCAAGGGCTCCAACAGGGAAAAGTAGCTCAGTTAGGAAAGGAAATAAAGATATAAATAAAGTAAATGAGAAGTATTGAAAGATAAAAAAAAAAAAGGTTTTACTCGTTCTAATGTTTAAGATATCACATTTCAAACAGAATATTTCAAAAAGTTCTCTGATATCACGTTCAGTGTAGATAGTGAATGGAAATTAAGTTTTGTGTTGAGGAGCGTAATAGTATTTATCAGAGAAACGTCTTAACTTTAGTTTTGAGGAAAGGCCAAACTACGCCTAGAAACCGACTTTTTATTCGCAGTCATTATCATTTACTGTATCTCTCATTTTAGTCTTGGAAGCTGCGTCAGAATTGAGTGGATGTTGAGTATCCAGCCAGCTGGGTTTTCGTGTGCCTGAGATACAATAGACTGAATCACTAACTTTTTGTGAATTAAATCTCGTCTTAAAGCTTGAGAGAGAGAGAGAGAGAGAGAGAGAGAGAGAGAGAGAGAGAGAGAGAGAGAGAGAGAGAGAGGAGAGAGAGAATTATCAACTTTCTTTTTTAGTTGTAGGGTAGATCATTCTCAAAGATAAGGAGGAACCTTATTTCAAAGCGTCAACACAGGTAAACATAAGCCGGAATTCCCACAAATTATTTTTTGTCCGATTCAAAGCGATTACAATAGGATCGCTTGCTTTCTCATTTTTATCTGGTCTTCCAGAATAAATCTCATAAGTCTTAACTACATCAAAATAATGTCAATCAAGGAACATATCATTAACTAGTCATGAAATATTGTGAACTCGAAAATGTGTCTGAATTACGACACAAAATTTCTTTTTACTCGTCAATCCTTTTAATACTTATATTCAGTGAGTTAGATTTATAGGAAATAGGGGGAGAATAATATTATAATGAAAATCACAATATCTCATTCACTTAAAAAAAGGTAATACAAATATTAGATATTATTTTGTTTATATATTCCTTTATATCAACGAACACTCAAACGCTTTATTACACCACTTTTAGTTTTTCTTTCACATTGATAGCACACCAGCACCACATTTTTTTTCCTATCAAGATATATTACATCAACAGCTCGATCGTTTTCTTCAAAATTATATCCACCCAAAATCACAGCGGTTTTTATTCCAAGACAAGATCCCCCTTCCTACTATTTATTTCAAAGCCAATATGAGGCATTGTTTAAAAGGATATATTTTTATTAGGACTATTCGTTAGACAATTATGAGAGGCTAACACAAAGGTTACAATACCTTTCCGTACTTTACAGAGTTATGGGAGTGAATCAAATTTCTATACTTCAGTAGTTTCCTCCTATCATTTTACGTTGCACTCAACGAGAACCAATACTCCTTTCACCCCAGGTCCCTCATGGCTCTTATCAACAAGCTCCGCCACATCCTCTAACCTCAACCATCAACCTAACAACTCTATCCCCTCCCTCCCCCTCCTCTTACCCATTCATCTCTCTCTCTCTCTCTCTCTCTCTCTCTCTCTCTCTCTCTCTCTCTCTCTCTCTATTATTACCCCACATGAAGAGACAAAGCCTTACACATACCTTTCCATACTAATTTGGTTTAATAGTTTAAGGTTAAAGGTGTTGGTGCAATAATGAATCGTTTGTTAATGGAGATGGCTCTTTCGGCTCGGTTGGCAGTTTCAAAAGAAACATTCAAGCAAAAACCAGTAGATGTCCAATAGCTTGCGATCACAGAAAGTGATTTGTCACTGTGTGGTGAAGGTGTGCTATACAATCTTGCTGTTCATGGCCCTTTTCCTCAGATGCCTAAATGGTTACAAAGCTGTGATTGCACTACAACTTTTCAATATATTTAACAAATAGAGGAGAGCTGGAACACTGAAAATAAGTCTTAACAGGTAGTTATTACCCATAACTTTTTATATTCTATGGAACTATGATTATATTTACATTTGTTTGACTCATATTGTTCCTCTTTACAGACATGTAAAGATAATATAGGTTTGTTTCATTTGACACAAGGGGTCTACTATAACATATTGTATAATTATATGGCATACGGTGAACCAGAAAACTTATCAGCGAATGACAAAAGATATAGAAATTTTTTGCCCCGAGAGAGAGAGAGAGAGAGAGAGAGAGAGAGAGAGAGAGAGAGAGGAGAGAGAGAGAGAGAGAGAGAGAGAGAGCACTTTTATTTTTAGTCTTGAAAGGATATCAGGACTCCTTCTATTGAGAGAGAGAGAGAGAGAGAGAGAGAGAGAGAGAGAGAGAGAGAGAGACGTAATATAAATTTAGTTATTTAAACAGACTTGTTCGTTCGTTCTTCCCTTGCCTTACCTTGGGTGTGACACTAGGAGTTGAATAATTTAATTTTTTGGGTATTTCAGGGCATTGTCTTACATGTCAAATACAGCGTAAAACGTCAATATATGAAATGATTAGGGTAGGCTAACTTCTACTCGCTAAAACAATAAACAATACCAATATGAAATATTTGCATATGGAAGAAATACAAGTATTTCTATCATTAATAAGAGCATTTATAACTTAAAATTTCATTCTATTTTTTTAACTTAGCGCCCCCCCCCCTCTCTCTCTCTCTCTCTCTCTCTCTCTCTCTCTCTCTCTCTCTCTCTCTCAGGTGTGTAATCGATAAATATTAGGGAAACAATAATGAACATGTATCCAACTGGTATTGGGAAATTTTCCCTTTGTTTAAATGAATACACTCAACAATCATTGCGATTGAATATCGTTTTTATTTATTGAATGTTATTTCACGTACTCGTACTTCAATTTGTGACATACATATATTAAGAAGAGAGATTACATAAGTTTGGAACATGCTATTAGTAGTATTGTTTGTTGATATAATTTCCATACATAAAAGTACCAGTATTCCTTATACTTTTTCAGTTAACGTGTCCCTGCTGTTTATGAATCCATACTATATCTAAATGTTCCGTTCTGCCTTCGTACTCTCTTCGTGGCAACATAGACTTAATTCCGTACTTATTCCGTACTGCCACACTCGTACTCTCAATGTACCATTCTTGCGTGTAATTGGGGTATGGAAGGATCCCTGTTCTTTTGACCAACAATTTTGATATGTAAATAAACACACAAACGATTTCAAAATGCCTTTTCCTCCATGATATAAAAACATTGAATTCCGGAGGAATGTTTCATGCAGAATTTTTAAACAACCAATTGTGCCCCGAATGGTCCTAGCTTCATGAGTGCAGTCTAGTTTGAATAGCAAATTACATGAAGGACAAAGATGCTGTACCCTCAGCTAGATAAAATCATGAATATTTCCACAACAGAAATAAAAAGGAAGAAAAAGTTTCATTTTTTCTTCTTACTGGTTACGAAGAAAACGAATATGCAAAAGAAAATTATAATTTTTAGCAACAAACGCTTCAACCATTGTCACATGAGAGAGCCATCAACAAACGCATGTGGTGAAGTAACAATTATTTATTAATTTGAAATAAAAAAAAAAAGGATCATTGGGATAGGTACACAAATATCTTGTGTTACTCATGGGTAAATATAATATAGAAAATTTTATCATAAAGAAAAAAAATATAAGACAGCTTTTTGTGAAAACGAGAAATACGATACTCTACATAAATAGATGCCAATTAAGAAAGATAATGCCAAAGTTTGAGATTTGATAAAGAACAACATCACATATTACTGAAATTTTAAGATAAAGCATATCTAGAATTCAACTAAATATATTTCCCATAGAAATAATCCATAAATAATATGCACCAGTAAATGAAGGCCCCTTTATTAATGGAATTTTGATTTCAATTTACGTTTTAATTTAGTGGAGTCTGGATCTGCATGAACTATATTATTGCTCTCTCATATTTTGTGCTTTATGATTATTATTTGCATATATATATATATATATATATATATATATATATATATATATATATATATATATATATATATATATATATATACATAGATGTTTATACATATATATATATATATATATATATATATATATATATATATATATATATACACACACACATATATATATATATATATATATATATATATATATATATATATACATGCATATATATATATATATATATATATATATATGTATATATATATGTATATATATATACATATATATGTATATATATATATATATATATATATATATATATATAGGCCTATACATATATATATATGTATATATATATATATATATATATATATATATATATATATATACATACATATATATATATATATATATATATATATATATATATATATATGTGTGTGTGTATATATATATATATATATATATATATATATAAATATATATATATATATATATATATATATATATATATATATATATATATATATATGATTATATGTGGATGTGTGTCTTTGTCTGGGAGGGGGTTGAGTGTCTGTTGAATGTTTGCGTTTGCGCAACCTAAGCTAAGGGAATAATTTATATACACATACAGGATGCCAATAAGTACTATTTTGTTAAAAAAATCGACCACTTGATATCCATTGTGTTTAAATTTCTTTTATTTTCATTTTATAAAAGGAAACTTCTAGAGTTTTGCGTAATTTGGAATTGATACTCATATATAAAGGTTTTTTTAAGTATCAGGTTTTGAAAACACACACATTAACAAAATATAAACAATCAAATTCTATGTGCCCTAGATACAGATAATAACTTAAGCACTTTTAATGGTGTTGCTGGAATATACCTTTCCCTCTCTCTCGAGCGCGCTCATAAATCCTTGAAACGCTTCACTCTTACCAAGAAAATCTATCCTCGAAACTTAGGTGTGACCCTGTCCTCTTTATTAATAGTTTTGGATTTTAATGAAGATGGCCTAAAATTCGAACTCCTTACACGAACTGTTCGCATGTATTTATGCATGAAGCTAACTAGACTATTCTTTGATACTTAAACTTATGCGGTTCAAATAATATGGAGGTCACCATGTTATTCCATGTGATATTTAGAATATGGCTAGTCACAACTCTTTGTTTGCGAACATACGAAGACTTCCAGCAATAGAAATAGTCCTGACAGTCCTGGTCTGTTGAATTCAGGTAGAATTAACGAAGAAATTGGCCTCTTGACATCATAGATAGGTGATATGACTTAATCTCTGAGGCATGAGCTATTGAATGATACTACCACTCAACATTTTTCTATGTTAAAAATATATATATAAAAGAGTTTGATGCTGCCCGAATGATCGGATGTGAACTTGTTTCAAAATTTCTTTCTTCCGCCGCTTTTTTAGGGCTTTTATATTCCATGTTATTTCAGAATATGTTGACATTAAATTATTCTAACTGAGGGAACCCGGGGGCATGTGGCTGGTTTTCCTTTGTCCTTTGATTTAGGATATTTTAGTAAATTCTATGTTAAGTTCCTCTGTAATGAAGTTTGTAATTTTCCATAACATCCAACATTGACTACTCATTGTAAATTTTTAACTAAGAATAGTATTGATTGGTAATTTGATCTTCCATGCAGGCTGATAAAATTGTCGTTGTGCCCGACGAAGTGTTTTGAGCTGACTTGACTAGACTTCCAAGTCGGAGGAAGTTAAGCAACTGAATTGAAGGGTTGAGTGTGCAAAACAATTCGCCACAATTAATGAAGTTACAAAGATTGTGGTATTTATCATTGGAATAAAGTGTCTAGATAGCAATTGGCATAAATTATGTATGCTGATACTTGGAATCAAATGGAACCAAGGTTATGGAGCCAAAATGTGAGAAATGAAATGTGAGGGGAGTAAGGTAAACCAAAAACTCAGGATTGCGTGGGCAACTACCACTGAACGAATTCTTGTGAGACCTTTGACCGCTACCTTGTAGCAGAAGATTCGAAAGCCATTTTCTTTTGTGTAGCCATAAATTCATTTTTTTTTTCACTGATATTGTATTGTTGTCTGGAGTCCTGTCTGACCCATTAAACTCTATAGCGTTTGTAAGAGAAGCAGTAAGGAATGAAATACAAAAACATCATGTTCCAAAATGTGTTTGTACATCGTATGTAAAAAGCCAAACCTAGATACAGACCTGTCACATTCTGGGGCTTTGAATGACAATTATATCCCTATCAATCTCTGGTTATTTAATAGGAATGAAATTAACATGAATATTTATTAAAATTAATGATATATGTTGAACAAATAATTTAGTCTTAATTGAGATGATTTCAGAAAGTTCAGTGGCTGAGCTGCTATGAACATTCAATTATAGATTCTGTCAGTACTATGAAAAAAATAGTTTCTCACAAACGCAAAAGAAATTTTATCAATTATGCTTGTCCTCGACACCGCATTCCTTCGAATTGCGCAATCCTCAGTTTCGGAAGGCTATTTGCATATTCAACTACTTAATCTATTTTGATGCCAGCAGTATTATTCAATAGCATGTTATCGAATTAAATATCTCTGAAAAAAGTGATATATATAATTAAACTTGTCACTTTCACAAGATTATGATTTCTAATTAAATACTAATGAGTATTATATGAAACCAAGCCAAGCATGGTTGCACAAAATAGGCAAAGCCCTGAAGAAAAATGCATCAAATAAGATAGCGCCAAGCGCAGATCCAGCAAGTTCAAAAAAAAAAAAAAAAAAAAAAAAAAAAAAAAAAAAAAAAAACGTGGGGGGGGGGGGGGGGGGGGGGGGTGGGGGGTTGCCCGGGGCGGAAACATAACCAAAGCAGCTGAATACCATAGAAGAGCTTGTTGAATACAATCACAAACAGCTAAGAATTTACTGGCTAGAATAGCACTGAAGGAAGAAGAAAAGGAAAACCTGTTAGTGTAGTCAGTATGGGGTTATAGTTATTATGTTAGTTGAATGATCTCTAAACCTTTTTCTTTATTACAGGTTTGCTCGCTTAAACATTGTTAATCCTCACCAACTAAAGTGAATGGATTGTGATGAAATAAACATAAAACCTGATGGAAACATAAATCGAAGTAGTGGGTTAAAATGACAAGCAATTATTTATCTCACTCTTACAAGCCTATAAGGTTTAAATATGAAGTTTGTTAAACGGCATAACGATGTATTTAAAACTGCAGAAAAACGTAGTTTCCTTTAACTAAGAAATTTGCTAACAAATAATATATATATAATTTTTTCTTGCTTCTTGATATAGAAAAAATAAGAACAGAAGTATAATCTCCAAACCAAAATTCACCAAAATACATCGCCTCACAAACTTCTACCGAGCGATGTAGCAGATTTTGTTTGACCTTACCTGACGCCAGAGATGAGAGAGACGCTGCCACTGACATCTCATCTCCGGATATGTTGTAGTGACGGACATCATCAACGCTGTCCTGATGGTCTTGGTCCAACTGCAAAAGAAAATGCTATATCATAAGGACGTAATGTGGAACTAAAAGGCATTTCTTTTTATAACATATTCGTTTAAACAAAATAATCGCATATACTCTACTGATATTCTACGTATGCAAAGATTAACACTCAAAACAATGCAAATACAAACAACTCACACACAAACACACAAATATACAAAATGCACACACATAAACACACACACATACACAATACACACACCCACACACACTCACACACACACACACACACACACACATATATATATATATATATATATATGTATATGTGTATATATATATATATATATATATATATACATATATATATATATATATATATATATATATATATACATATTTATATATATATATATATATATATATATATATATGCTGCTTGAAAGGAAGAGAGCAATATCAAGAAATGGCTACTAGCATAGCGTGTAAGGTAAAGACGAGAGGTGACTTAAATGAATACATATGTTGATAAGGTGTCCGCGGAGAAGTAAAACGTACTAGGCTCTTTGAAAAAAATTGAAAAGAGGTGGTTTTAGGCAGCAAAGTTAGATTGAAAAAAAAAAAAAACCTAAATGGATCAGTGTTTGCATGGAAATTCTGAACTAGCCATGTCACACAGGTAATGATTATTAGGTAAAGATACATTGACAGGATGATTTCGAAGGAACCTCCACAAAGAGTATCGATCTAAATGTAACAGTTAATGTTATTTTACTTGTCTGTGCAACCACCCACCTCTTATGGAAGACAGCTTAATGATAGATATTGTCGAAGACAGTAACACGTTCTATACGACTCTGGTAATCTGATAATAATTTACTTCATGTCAAGTTAGTGCTTGGGTGTATGTGTATGCTTGTGCACAAAGAAATAACAACACATTCATTTAGGTATTCATATCGAATCATGTGTGTCTACATCTAAATAGTAATCAGTACCAGGCAGCCCAAATAAAGAAAACAAGAAAAAAAAAAAACTGGCATTTACCGAATAATAGCTGACACTAGGAATAATTGGGCCAAACAGACTACGTCGCCATAGGATGTTGTGAATAAGGGAGAGGTACAGTCACTTTAGTAGCTGGGGTAGTTGTGGGGTATTTCCGTGACGCTCCTGGAGGTCAGGGTGGGAGCGGTCAAGGCAAGTACAACATTGGGAACACACAGAACTTAAGTACAGTACCTTGGGTCGAAGTGTGTCTGATGTCCTTTTCACTCTATTATCTTGTATACCTTTTGTGTTTTTTTGAATTCATATAGGTCACTGTAATGCACATACAAAATCGTGGATTGGTAATTTTGGATCTCTAATATATAATAGAAACCATAAATTAATATGCTTGATAGGACTTGAAAAATATTCAATTAACATTTGACCTGGTTTTTATTTACAAAGACTTATTTACAATTTTACAATAAATTATTTGATAAACTAACATAAATATACATAGATAACACATAATAGTATCTGGTTTCATAATAGAAATGAGAAATATTTAGTAAAAGTAAAAAAAAATCAAATCTAATAATAATAAATAATAATAATATTAACGTTTATTGGACAAGACATATTTACATACAAAATATTTAGTTAATTTATGAATCTTTTTCTTTTTTTGCCTACTTGATATAATTTGGGCATTCAGAACTCTCATCCTAAAAAACATTCGACATCTTTTAAAAAAAACATTATTACTTTAAAGGCAAGGATACACAATTTTCAATATGGCGTGCCAAGTCGTATAATACTCCATTGCCTGGTCTCAGTGTATTTTCTCCATTGTATGTTTTAAACATTTTTTCCATTACCTTTAATTTTTCAAAAGCCTCAGCACTTGGTTCCGTTAATTTATCATCATGTCGCTCTATTGCACTAATCCAGGTACCTTTCACTTTTTTAAGTTTACATCCTAAGAACTGATAATCTGGAAATTTAGATGCCACATAACCTCCAACATATCGAAGGCCCTCTTCGTCTGCAACATTCTCTGAAGTTCTTTCATAAAATTTATTTTCAAAGTTTTCTGAATCTTCTTCTGGCATCTTATCATCTTCAGTAGAGGCAAACACCATTGCAGAAATCATAAGCTCTCTTTCAAGATCAGTTTCATTTGAATCATTATTTTCATAACTTTTCTCTTGACTGAACATTCCTTCCGACATATTTGAAGAATCGCACTCCTTCATCGAGTTACAATTTTTTTCCAGTTATAGAGTTTCCTTTGCCAAGTAAATATGACCTTATTCTGTGTTTGACTTCAACTGATGTAGGATGATCATAAGTTGCACCCATTTGTCTAAGACAGCCAAACATGTTTTCCAGTCCATCTTGGTTAAGTCTGGAGGTAATTATGTATGATACATCATATTTACTTTTCAACATATCATGCAACCTTGGCAAGGATTTACATGACACAATAAGTCCCTTTTGGAACTGATAAATCTTATTACTTTTCAAAACTTGCATCGTTTCAGCTGTACACTTCATATTGTCAAGGATTTTATTCTGTTCAGACAGTTGCATCCCATAGGCATGTCTAGATTTTTTTCTGTCATAAGGTACCCTCTAATTGAACACATCAAACCAGGAGTCGGCAAGCTTTATAAAGTACTTTCCCAGTACATGCTCTTCAAAAGTCCCTGACTTCCATAAAAACCTAAAGCTTTAGATGTTGTTTCCGAAAGAAGCTGCACTGCTTTCCTCACATTCATACGGTGTGTACCTGTTACATTTATGTGTTTCTCTGTTAAACGATATGTGAGTTTCAAATCACTTTTACTTCGATTGACAATTTCCCTAACACGTCCACTTCACAAAATTTCTATTTTGTAATTCAAAACCTTGATTAAATGAGGAGCACCGGCGAAGACATGAATTTCTCTTTCTGGTACACAGGGGTTCTCAAATGAAGGATTTTCTGTTCCTATATTGAGACTGTTCCATAAACTGATATTAGTAGGACCCATGTCACACACCATAGCCACAACAGGAAAACCGACAGACTCCACTTTTGTAATTACATCAAATAACAGTTCCTTGGTAACCTTGGTATTAAAATTATAATATATTAGTTGTTTCCAAGATTCTGTTATTCTTCTGATCATAATGCACTGTACACGAGATTTAGGATCATAAAGTGTCTTTGATCCTTGGTCATAACACCAGATTTGAGAAACACTACACTCATCAAATGAAATTACACATAAACGACTATATTCTTTCATTTCCTTGCCCTTTTCATTTAGTATTTCAAAAACTGTGTGCAAGATCCCCGGCTCAACAATGATTTTTGATGCCCAACGC
>NC_090730.1:111315366-111335366 GCF_036898095.1 Palaemon carinicauda | reverse complement strand
ACCCAGAATTGATCACTCAAGTCTATTATTATTTTTGCTCTCTTCCTTCAATCTAGCTTTTAGCCGTAACTTGCCACTAAACACTGAACAATATCTTTTTGGAAACCGAAAATGCTACAACTTGTTTCTCTTGATCTATAGATTAGGGACAGGTCATTGCATCAAGAGAACTGGGAGGGAGGTGTGACGACATCTGGTGTCATCTCACGCAGTTCGAACAGCCAACGCGTCAAGATCTGGGTAACCTTCCATTCCCGTTCACAATTAAAGTTAAAACAATTCTTTCTTATAACTGCTTATCCTCTAATTCACATCGCTCTGGTAATATCTTGAGTGGACTGATATTTAATTTTTTTAGGAATATGCCTACAGTTCACTTGTGATAAGGGGGAAAAACTTTGGCTAGGCTTATCTCTTACATACTTAAAGCTCTCTTGAATTCATGTGATATGTTCAACGTTTCTCTCCTCTCTCTCTCTCTCTCTCTCTCTCGCTCTCTCTCTCTCTCTCTCTCTCTCTCTCTCTCTCTCTCTCTCTCTCAAACAATTGGCTTCGACCAACTGAAAGAGAATCTGCTTTTCGTTGTCATTTTGCGATCGGTTTTAAATATTCACTTTCGAAATCAATAGCCTCCGAAATAAGTTTCGTGGGAGTTTTATCCCTACCTTAGCTTTAAGACAACAGCATCAACATTATTTGTTAAATAAGAGAAAATGTCTGTTGGTTATGATAAACAAGTATAAAGATAATAATGATTACAGTAAAAAACTAGAACAGGCTCTCGGTAGAGTGCATACCTTCGCCTATATCATGTATATCATAAAATACGCAATTGAATTACGCATATTTGGCCCTAGTTTCATGCAAATAAGATAAACAGTGGCCACGATATGACAAAAAGACGTTTTTTGACCTCTACTTGACCTTGAATTTTGACCTAGGCACTCCCAAAATCTAATCAAACTGTCCTTGGATCATGGTCAATCATCTCATTAAAGTTTCATGAGATTCGGTCAAATAGTTTTCGAGTTAAGCGGATCACAGACACATAGACAAATGAATACACATCCGCCTAATCAAAACATAATATTTACAACGAAGCTGGGCGAAGGTAAAAAGAGGTTGAAAAATTTATTCAATAATTAGAAGTTTAAACAAACACCCCAATACAATCTAAAACAACACATGTTATGATATCGCTGGCAAATGAACATAGAAAAGGGGACGGCAGAGGACGATAAACAAACACCATTAAACACATAAAATGTAAGAATTTACTGGGCTGATATTATAGCTTTTAATATAATTCTTTATAGATTTTAGAATTTCCTTTTCCTCTGATGGAATGGTAGTTTCAAAGTTGAAACAGCAAGGTAGCCTGAGTTTCAACACGATTTCTTGGGACAGACTTTTTCGGTCCTTTGAATATCAAATTTAAATGGAATTCCGAAGGTTAAAAGTGGAAACTGAAAACACGACTTGTAACAGGATTAAATGCATATTTCCTATGGCGCAGATAAGTCCATTTCCGTTAAATGTCTATTGGGAACCGATGAAAAGTGATATTGTCTTGTTTTTATTTTTTTTTCCATGGGGTAGAACATCTGATACAGCACTTAAAACATATCTTTTATTCCCTTTCACGAATTCTTTTGATTGGATATACACTCGAATATGCTGTTCTATATTATTTCTCTCCCTCTTGTTTTTTCAAAGTTTTTATAGCTTATAATTCAGTGTTGTAACTGTTCTCGAGATATCTCATTATGTATGCTTATTTTTCTCCTGTATCTTATTTATTTCGTTGTTTCCCTCCTTCACTGGGCTATCTTTTCCTGTTTTAGCCCTTGGACCTATACCATCCTGCTTTTATAACTAGGGTTATAATAATAATAATAATAATAATAATAATAATAATAATAATAATAATAATAATAATAATAATAATAATAATAATAATAATAATAATAATAACAAGGAAGGAGACTCACGTTGAATTGCTCTCAATGCTCGAAGGACTCCATGGAGTCGGTTTTGACAGGACACCCAGCAGACCATTTCTATCTGCTAGTGTCCTGAGGATTACTCTGGCTTAACAAAAGATTTAACAGAGGGGAAAATAGAATATACGCCTCTTTACAATAAAATTGCTGTGCTAAATAAATATGGTATGCTCAGCTTCGAGAAGAAAGTTTAGGTGTCCTAGGAGGCAGACACAGACTAATTAGCGAAAACTAATTGATACAGAAGTGCAACTAACTGTCATATTCATGCGTTCCTTCTATTCAAATGAGAGAAATCAAAACTCGATATGTAAGAAGTAACATCAGGTTACTCAGTACCTTAGAAAGGATTACAAAGAATGAGTGAGATACTATATGGTATGACCAGCTGATTACTCTTAAACAGATATTTCCTGATTATCAGGAAGAACATTATATTATTTTACATATTGCTGAGAATGCTTCTTAAAAATGTGTCGGATCAATATGAAGGGCCACCTTTGCTAGCATTCAAAGTAGGATGATATATTCTCAAGGTTCTAACAGGGAAAAGTAGTTCAGTGAGGAAAGGAAATACGGAAAGGAATAAACTATATGAAAAGTAATGAAAGCTAAAAATCAGCGCTTATTCTTTTGTTTAAGATACCACATTTCAAACAGAATATTTCAAAATGTTCTCTGATATCACGTTCAATGTAGATCATCATACATACATATACCAAGGCACTTCCCCCAATTTTGGGGGGTAGCCGACATCAAACAAAGAAACAAAAACAAAAAGGGGACCTCTATTCTCCTACGTTCCTCCCAGCCTAACAAGGGGACTCAACCGAGTTCAGCTGGTACTGCTAGGGTGTCACAGCCCACCCTCCCACATTATCCACCACAGATGAAGCTTCATAATGCTGAATCCCCTACTGCTGCTACATCCGCGGTCATTTAAGGCATCGGAGGTAGCTGCAGGGCCTTACCGGAACTGCGTCACAATCGCTCGCCATTCATTCCTATTTCTAGCACGCTCTCTTGCCTCGCCTCACATCTATCCTCCTATCACCCAGAGCTTCCTTCACTCCATCAATGTAGGATAACGAAGGGAAATTAAGTTTTGAGGTTGAAGAAGAAACGTCTTTTACTTTAGTTTTAAGGAAAGGCCAAAACTACGCCTAGAAGCCGACCTTTTATTCGTAGTCATTATCATTATTTTTACAGTATCTCTCATTTTAGGTTTAGCAGCTGCGTCAGAATTGAGTAGATGTTGAGATACAGCCAGCTGGGTTTTCGTCTGCCTGAGATACAATAGACTAAATCACTAACTTTTTGTGAATTAAATCTCGTCTTAAAGCATGAGAGAGAGGAGAGAGAGAGAGAGAGAGGAGAGAGAGAGAGAGAGAGGAGAGAGAGAGAGGGAGAGAGAATTATCTTTTTTTTAGCCGTATGGTAGATCATCCACAAATATAAAGCAGATCCTTATTTCAAAGCGTTAACAAAGTAAACTTAAGCCGGAATTTCCACAGATTTTCTGTGTCTGATTCTAAGGAATTGCAATAGGATCGCTTGCCTTCTCGGTTTTTATCTGGTCTTGTGAAAAAAAAAAAATCATAAGTCTTAAGTACATCAAATAATGTTAATTACGGAACATTATAATTATGAGAACGCGAAAACAGGTCTGAATTAGGCAACAAAATTCCTTTGTACTAGTCAGTCCTTTTAATATTTTATATTCTGTGATAGTTAATTTTATAGAAAATAGGGGAAAATAATATTGTAAGAAAAAGCAAAAATTTTGTTCACTTTGGAAAGGGTTATACATATATTAGATATTACTTTGTTTATATATAATTTTTTTCTAATGTCAAAGAGCACGCATACGCTTTATTAAGCCAGTTTTGGTTTATCTTTCACATTGATAGCACACCAGCATCATAACCTTTTGTTTTCTATCAAGATTCATTACACCAACCGCTCTACAGTTTTTCCATAAAATTATATCCCCCCAAAACCACAGCAGTTTCCTTCCATGGCAAGATACACTTTCCTACTACTTATTTCAAAGCCAATATGTGGCATTGTTTAATAGAAATATCTTTATTAAGACTATTCGTTAGACAATTATGACAGCCTAACACAATGGTTACAATACCTCTCCGTAATTAACATAGTTATGGGAAGTGAATCAAATTTCTATACTTCAGTAGTTTCCTCCTATCATTTTACGTTGTACTTAACGAGAACCAATACTTCCTTTCACCAGGTCCCTCATTCTCTAACCAACAAGCTCCGCCACATACTCTGACCTCAACCATCAACCTATCAACTCTATCCCCTCCCCTCCCCCTCCTCTTACCCATTCATCTCTCTCTCTCTCTCTCTCTCCTCTCTCTCTCTCTCTCTCTCTCTCTATTATTGTCCCATATGAAGAGATAAAGCCTTACAAACCTTTCCATACTAATTTGCTTTAATAGTTTAAGGTTATAGGTGTTGGTGCAATAATGAATCGATTGTTAATGGAGATGAGTCTTTCGGTTCGGTGGGCAGTTTCAAAATCAGCATTCAAGCAAAAAACTGTAGATGTCCAATTGCTTGCGATCACAGAAAGTGATTTGTCGCTGGGTAGTGGAGGTGTGTTATATAATCTTGCTGTCCATGGCCCTTTTCCTTCGTTGCCCAAATGATTGCAAAGCTGTGATTGCACTACAACTTTTTAAATATATTCAACAAATAAAGGAGAGCTGGAACACTGAAAATAAGTTGTAAAAGGTAGTTATTACCCATAACTATTCATGTATAACCTTATGTAACAAAAATCCCTACAATGCCAATCTTTATTTAACTTATAGTGTTATTAATAACCTGATGGTTACTATGAAATCATAATCATATTTACATTTGTTTGATTCTTATTGTTCCTCTTTACATAAATGTAAAGATAATATAGGTTTATTTCATTTGACACAAGAAGTCTACTATAACATACTGTATAATTATATGGCATACGATGAACCAAAAATTTATCTGCGAATGACAAAAGAAATAGAAATTTTTTTGCCCCGAGAGAGAGAGAGAGAGAAGAGAGAGGAGAGAGGAGGATGAGAGAGAGAGAGAGAGAGAGAGAGAGGAGAGAGAGAGAGACGTAATATAAATTAAGTTAAATCAACAGACTCGTTCGTTCGTTTCTTCCCTTGCCTTACCTTGGGTGTGACACAAGGAGTAGAATAATTAAATTTTTTGGTATTTCAGGCATTGTCTTACATGTCAAATACAGCGTAAAACGTCAATACATGAAATAATTATGGTAGGCTAACTTCTACTCGCTAAAACAATGAACAATACCAATATGAAATATTTGCATATAGAAGAAAATACAAGTATTTCTATAATTAATAAGAGCATTTATAACTTGAAATTTCATTCAGATTTTTTTTAACTTAGACTCTCTCTCTCTCTCTCTCTCTCTCTCCTCTCTCTCTCTCTCTCTCTCTCCTCTCTCTCTCTCCTCTCTCCTCTCTCTCTCTCTCTCAGGTGTGTAAATCGATAAATATAAGGTAAACAATAATGAACATGTATCAAACTGGTGTTTGGAAATTTTCCCTTCTGTTCAAATGAATACACCCAACAACCATTGCGGTTAAACATCGTGTTTATTTATCGCATAATATTTCACGTACTCGTACTGCGAGTTGTGACATACGTAAATTTTATATAAAGAATAAAGATTACATAAGTTTGGAACACACTATTAGTAGTATTGTTTGTTGATATAAATTTCATATATAAAAGTACCAGTTTTCCTTACACTTTTTCAGTTAACGAGTCCCTACTGTTAATAAATCCATACTATATCTAAATGTTCCGTTCTGCCTTCGTACTCTCTTCGTGGTAAAATAGACATAATTCCTTACTTATTTCGTACTGCCAAACTCGTACTCTCAATGCACTATCCGTGCGTGTAATTTGTAAATAAACGCACAAATGTTTTCAAAATGCCTTTTCCTCTATGATAGAAAAACGTTGAATTCAGGAGGAGAGTTTCATGCAGAATTCTTAAACAACCAATTGTGCCCCGACTGGTTCTAGCTCCATGAGTGCAGTCTAGTTTGAATAGCAAATTGCATGAATGACAAATATTTTGTGCCCTCAACGATATAAAATCATGAATATTTGCACAACAGAAATAGAAAAAAAGAAAAAGTTTAATTTTTTCCCTTACTGGTTGTGAAGAAATCGAATAGGCAAAAAGAAAATCAGAATATTTAGCAACAAACACTTAAACCATTACGACAAGATAGAGTCATCAACAAACACGTGTAGAAGTAACAATTATTTATTAATTTGAAATAATAAGGTTATTGGGATAGGTAAACAAATATCTTTCGTTACTCAGGGCTAAAGATGATATAAGAAATTTCATCACAAAAAAAAGAGAAATACTATACTCTACATAAACAGATGCCAATTAAGAAAGATAATGCCAAAGATTGAGATTTGAAAAAGAGCAACATTGAATATTCCTGAAATCCAAAGATAAAGCCCTTATAGAATGTAACTAAATATATTTCCCATTCAAATAATCCATAACTAATATGCAGCAGTATATCAAAGCCTCTTTCATTCAGGGGAATTTTATTTCAATTTACGTTTTAATTTAGTGAAGTCTGGATCTACATCAGCGATATCATTGTGGTCTCATATTTTGTGTTTTTATGGTTAGGATTTGCATATACATATATATATATATATATATATATATATATATATATATATATATATATATATATATATATAAATATATATATATAAATATATATATATATATATATATATATATATATATATATATATATATATATATATATATATATATATATATATATATATAATTGTTTGTGTTTGTGTCTGGTAGGGGGTTGTTAATGTGTGAATTGTGCACCTTTAGCTGAGGGAATAATCTTATATACACATACAGGAATCCATCAAATATCATTTTATACAAAAGATCAACCATTTGATATTTATTTTGTCTAGGGTTCTGTTATTTTCATTTTATAAATGAAATTTCTGTGGTTTAGCCCTACTTTGGGAATGATACTTGCAGTTAAATGTTTTTAAGGATTAGTTTTGAAAATAGACAAATTAACAAAAACACAAACAAACCAATTCCATGTGCCCTAATTACAGATATTAACTTGAGCAATTTTAACATTGTTATTCGAATATACCTTTAAAACGCTTTACTTTCATCAACCAAAACTGTCTATGAAATTTAGATGTGACCCAGTCCTCTTTATTAATAGTCCATTGCATGATCTCCAGACGGGGCAGTATCGATGTGGGTAATTTTCTCCTAAAGTTTTGGCTTTTATGACAATGACCTAAAATTTTGACTCATCACACTACCCGTTCTCAGTATTTATGCGTGAAGCAGACTACACTATCCTATTGGAATTTCACTCATGCGGTTCAAATGGTAAGGTGGTTACCATGTTATTCTACGTAATATTTAGAATATGGCTAGTCACAAACCTTTGTTTGCGAACGTTCAAAGACCTCCAGCAATGTAAGTAAACCTAACACCCCTGGTCTGTTGAACTGAGGTAGAATTGACGAAGTACTTTTTCTCTTGATTTCATAAGCTGGTAACACGACTTGATCTCTGAGGCATAAGCTATAGAGTGTTATTACCACCAAACTTCTTTCTACATGAAATATGTAAAAGAGTTTGATGCTGCCAGAATGATCAGATGTGAACTCGGTTCACAATTTCTTTCCTTCGCTGCATTTTAGGGCTTTGGTATTCCATGTTATTCCAGAATAGGTTGACGGGTAATTATTCTAACTGAGAGGACCCCGGGGCATGTGGTTGGTTTTCCTTCATCCCTTGATTAAGGATATTTTAGTATATTCTGTGTTAAGTCCCTTTATATATAAGTTTGTAATTTTCCATAACATCAAACTTGGAGTACTCATTGGAAATTTTTATCTAAGAATATTATTGAGTGTTGAAATTATATATTGATAAAAATGCTGAACTAAAAGTAGGATTGATTGAGTGGTATACTTACATATTGATAAAGAAAACATGGTTAGCTAATATCATAACACTTCCAACACTTAGAGTTGTAAGTAAAGTGTTTGCGTAGTTTAGTATTTTGATCTTCCGTGCAGGCTGATAAAATTGTTGTTGTGCCAGACGAGGTGTTTGAGTTATATGAAAGAATAAAGAGTGCAGCTGCCAGACTTCCAAATCTGAGGAAGTTTAGCAAAAGGGTTGAGTGTGCAAAACAGTTCGCCACGATTGATGAAGTTACAAGGATTGTTGTATTTATCACTGAAATAAAGTTTCTAGATAGCAATTGGTATAAATTAGGTATACTGACACTTGGTGTCAAATGGAACCAAGGGTATGGCAGCAAAATGTGAGAAATGAAATATGAGGGTAGTAAGGGAAACAGAAAACTCAGGATAGCCTGGGCAGCCGCCACTGAATGAATTCTTGGGAGACCTTTGACCGCTAACTTGTAGCAGAAAATATGAAAATCGATTCCTTTCGTGTAGCTGTTTTTTTTTTTTTTTTTTTTTTTTTTTTTTTTTTTTTTTTTTTTTTTTTTTTTTTAAACTAACTATAAATTCCGTACAGACCTATGCAGCAAATAGTTTCTCATAAACACAAGAGAAATTTTATCAATTATGCATTTGATAGGACATCCCTACATGACCAATCCATGAAATACTTCACCTAATGTTCTTCTATAATGAATTAAATGAATATCATCTGCATTTTAAATTCCCCAAACCTTTTGTCTCGTAATCTATGCTCTTCCATCAAAGCAACCCAAGGATCTTCGTCGTCGCCACCGTTTTCCTTTGAAATGCGCAATCCTCAGTTTCTGAGGGCTGTTTGCGTAGTAACTACTTATTCTATTTTGATGTCAGCATTATTATTTAATAGCGAGTTGCTGAATTAGATATCTCAAAAAATAACACATATTACTAAATTTGTTAGTTCAACAAGATTGTTTTTCAGTTACATGCTAATGAGTATCATATTTCTTATGGAGAAGAAAACAAGCCAGGCATGAAAGGACAAATCAGATTATAAGCCTTGAAGGAAAATGCATCGAAGAAAACAGCTTCAAGCGCAGATCCAGCAAGTTAAAAAACGGGGAACCGAAAACATAACAAAAGCAGCTGCATGCCTTAAAAGAGCTTGAATATAATCATAAACGGCAAAGAAGCTACTGGCTAGAGTAGCAGTAATCAAAAAAGAATATATATTGAAACATCATTTTAAAACGTAAATCTGTTATTGTAATATTCAAATTGATTGCAATAGTATTTCTTTCACTGAAAGAAGAAGAAAAGAAAAACCTGCTAGTCTACTTTGTATGGGGGTTATAGTTACCATGTTAGTTGAATGATCTCTAAAACAGTTTTACTTATTACAGGTATGCACACTTAAACTTTGTCAATCCTCACTAAATGAAAGTGAATGCAATGTGATAAAATAAATATAAAACGATAAGCAAAAATAAAGCGAAGTGGTGAGTTAAAATGACCTACAAGCGTGTATCTTACTCTTACAAGCCTGTATGGTTTAATTATGAAGGTTTTTGAACGGAATAACGATTTTTTCAACACATAAAAAACTTAGTGTTCAGCAACTAAGAAATTTACTAACAAATAATATATATAATTGCTACTTGCTTCTTAATATATAAAAATACGAACATTAGTATAATCTGCAAACCAAAGTTCACCAAAATACATCGCCTCACAAACTTCTACCGAGCGATGTAGCAGATTTTGTTGGACCTTACCTGACGCCAGAGATGAGAGACGCTGCCACTGACATCTCATCTCCGGATATGTTGTAGTGACGGACATCATCAACGCTGTCCTGATGGTCTTGGTCCACCTGCAAAAGAAAATGTTATATCATAAGGAGGTAATGTGGAACTAAAAAGGCCTTTCCTTTTATAACATATTCGTTTGAGAAAAATAATCGTATATGCTCTACTCATAATGTGTACAAAAAAGATTAACACTAAAACAACGCTAATGCAAGTAACAAGGCACACACAGAAACAAACACACGCACACACACACACACACATATATACATATATATATATATATATATATATATATATATATATATATATATATATATATATATATATATGTGTTGGACGATATGAATATCAAGAAATGGTTAATGGTGTGTAAGGTGAAGATGGGAGGTGATTTAAATGAATATAGGTAGATGTAATAAAGATGTGAGCAGACAAGTAAAACTTATTAGGCGTTCTGAAAAAAAAAAAAAAAAGAATGAAAAGAGACGTTTCTATGGAGCAAAGTTATATGGGTGAAATGAGAAAAAGTACCCAGGGAGCATGAGATCGCTTTCTTGGTGAAGATAAATGCAACAGTGTTTGTATGGAAATGTTAAACTTGACACTGGTAATGATTATTCAGTGTAGGTACTTTGACAGGCTGATTATAAGGAACCTCCACAAAGGGTATTGATCTAAATGTAACAGTTATTGTTATTTTACCTTTTCTCTGCAGCTGGCCACCTATTATGGAAGACAGCTTAATGATAGATAATGTCAAAGACTGTAACACGTTCTTTAGGATGTTGGTAATCTAATAATGATTTACCTTAGGACAAGTTAGTGCTTGGGTGTATTTATGTATGTCTGCATGTGTACTGTACAAAAGAATAATTACATATTCATGTAGATATTGGTATAGAATCATGTGCGTCTACACCTAAATGGCCCTCGGTTCCATGTAGCCCAAAAGAAAAAAAAAGAAAAGAAAAAATAAAACTTTCATTTATCGAGTAATTGCAATGGAACAGATACAGATGTCTGTGTTGCCCAGCGGCCCATAAATCCAGACACTAGGAATAATGGAGCCAAACTGACTACGTCACCATAGGAAGTTGTGAGTAATGTTAGCATTACCAAACCTAAAACCTGGCTGAGCAGTGTCGACAAACAGTGGGATCTAATTCACGGCCGTGAGAAATTCGCTTGCTCATCTTGTGAACAGCAATAATTTGTTGTAGACAACGTACTTTAGGGAGTAAGCAATTCTGAAGGGGAATGAAATGAGAACACTATCTTGCTTATATTACACCCAATATGAAGAACCAAAAAAAAAAATTTAATAACTTTTCTAACAAACATTTCCAGTCGAAAAATTGTCAAAATACTATTTAGTTAAACATACAAAAACAGCTATTGAAAAAATCTTTTTAATAAAAAAGAACGAATTGATACAAGTTTTTTTTTTTTTCTCTCTCTCTCTCTCTCTCTCTCTCTCTCTCTCTCTCATCTCTCTCTCTCTCTCTCTCTTTTGAAACAAACCCACTGTAGGTAAATGCGCGTTGAAACGATGAACCTCTCATTTCCTATACTTTCTTACTCCCAAGGAATCAACAGTAGATGATTGTTTCAATTAAACAAATCTCATCTATGATATTTTGAATAAAACTCTATAAGGAATTTAGTGATATAACTCTCAGTGGCCAAGCGAGGAATATCTGCCAATTTCGGTGAGAGGAAGGTGTTCAAAGGTTTGGCAGGGAAATTGAAGTCCAGGTAAGCAGTGGAATGGGAAATGGAGAAAGGTCTTAGATTCCCGTTAAAGAAAATGGCTTTGGGAAGAGAGAGAGAGAGAGAGAGAGAGAGAGGAGAGAGAGAGAGAGAGAGAGGGACGAGAGTACTATGAATTGCTGTTTACGTCAATGGATGCGAATTAGTTTACAGGTCGTCCTATTTTTAGTTTTGAAGATATATTTTGACCTAGAATTGATCACTCAAGTCTATTATCATTTTCTCTCTCTGCCTTCGCTCTAGCTGTTAACCCTAACTTGCCACTAAACACAGAACAAAATCTTTTTGGAAACCGAGAACGCTACAACTTGTTTCCCTTGATCTATAGATTAGGAAGGGGTCAATGCATCAAGAGACTGGGTGGAGTGTGACGTCATCTGGTGTCCTCTCATGCCATTCTAGCAGCCAGCGCATCAAGATCTGGGTGACCTTCCATTCCCGTTCACAATTAAAGATAAAAAGGATTCTTTTTCAAATCGGTATCTTCTCTATTTCACATGGCTCGGGTAATATCATGAGTGGACTGATATCTAAAGAATTTTAAGAATATGCCTACAGTTCACTTGTGATAGGGATAAAACTTTGGCTAGGCGTATGTATTACTTACTTATTGTTCTCTTACACACATGCAATTTGTTTAACGTTTCTTTTTCCCCTGAAAGTAGAGAATATCTCTCTCTCTCTCTCTCTCTCTCTCTCTCTCTCTCTCTCTCTCTCTCTTGGCTTCATGCAACTGAAAGAGAATCTGCTTTTCTTTGCCATATTGCGATTGGTTTCAATATTTACTTTCCCAATCAATAGGCTCTGTAATAGGTTTCTTGGTGTTCTATCCCATTCTTAGCTCTGACAGAACAAAAAACACAATTATTTATTAAATAAGAGAAAATGTTTGTTGATTATAATTAATAAGTATGAAGATAGTAATGATTACAGTAAAAACTAGAACAGGCACTCAGTAGAGCGCATACCTTCGCCTGTATCATGTATATCACAATATAGGCAATTGAATTACGCATATTTGGCAATAATTTTATGCAAATCAAATAAACATTGACCACGGTATTGACAAAAATACGAGTTTGGCCTTTTCCCTGACGTTGAATTTTGACCCAATTTTGACCCAATCTAATCAAACTGTCCTTGGATCATGGCCAATCATCTGATTAAAGTTTTATGATATTCGGTCAAATAGTTTTCGAGTTATGCGAATCACAGACACAGACAAATAAATACATCTACGTCTATCAAAACATGATATGCGCAACGAAGCTGACGAATGTAAGGCGAGGTTAAGAAATTTATTCAATAATTAGGAGTTTAATCAAATACCCTAATGCTATCTAAAACAACACATATTATGATATCGTTGACAAATAACCATAGAAAAGGGGACGGCAGAGGACGATAACAAACACCATTAAACAAATAAAATGTAAGATAGTATAGCTTTTAATAAATTCTTTATAGATTCTAGAATTTTGTTTTCCTCTGATAAATGGTAGTTTCAAAGGTTGAAACAGCAGGTAGCCCAAGTTCACAAGATTTCTTGGGACAGACTTTTTCGGTCCTTTGCACATCAAATTTCAATGTAAATCCGAAGGTTTAAATGTGCAAAATACAAGCACGACTTGCAACAAGATTAAATGCATCTTTCCTATGGCGCAGATAAGTCCATTCCCTCTTGTTTTTTCAAAGTTTTTATAGTTTATAAATCAGTGTTGTTACTGTTTCTTGAGATATCTTATTATGTATGTTTTCTTTTTCTTTTGTAGTTTATTTATTTCGTTGTTCGCTTTCCTCACTGGGCTATTTTTTCGATGTTGGAGCTCTTGGACTTATAGCATCTTGCTTTTCCAATTAGGGTTAGCCTTGCTTCTAATAATAATAATAATAATAATAATAATAATAATAATGATAATAATAATAATAATAATAATAATAATAATAATAATAATAATAATAATAATAATAAATAATAATAATAATAATAATAATAATAATAATAATAACAAGGAAGAGACTGACGTTGAATTGCTCTCAATGCTCGAAAGATTCCTTGGGATGGGTTTGACTGGACACTAGCAGATATTTCTGTCTGCTAGTGTTTCGAGGATTAATCTGGCTTAATACAAGATTTAACAAAGGGAAAATAGAATATAAAGCCTCTTTACAATAAAATTGCCATGCTCTATAAATATGGTATGCTCAGCTTCAAGAAGAAAGTTTAGGTGTCTTGGAGGCAGATACAGACTAATTAAAGATAACTAATTGATACAGAAGTGCAACTAATTGTTACTTTCTTGAGTTCCTCTTATGCAAATGAGCGAAAACTGAAACTCGATATGTAAGAAGCAACATCAGGTTACTCAGTACCTAAGAAAGGATCACAAAGAACGAGTGATATACGATATAGTATGACCACCTGATTACTCCTTAACAGATATTTCCTGATTATCAGGAAAAACATTATATTATTTTACATATTGCAGAGAATGCTTCTTAAAAATGTGTCGGATCAATATGAAGGTATTTCAAAGGGCCCCTTTGTTAGCATTCAAAGCAGGATGATATAATCTGAAGGGCTCACCAGGAAAAAGTAGCTCAGTGAGGAAAGATAATACGAAAATGAATAAACTATTTGAGAAGTAATGAGAGAAAAAAATCAACGTTGTCTTATTCTCTTGTTCAAGATATCACATCTCAAACAGATAATTTCTCTGATATCACGTTCAGTGTATATAGTGATGGGAAATTATGTTGTGTTGTAGAGAGTAATAGTATTTATCAAAGAAGCGTCTTTTACTTTAGTTTTAAGGAAAGACCAAACTACGCCTAAAAGCCGACTTTTTATTTTAAGTCATTATTAGTTACTGTATCTATCATTTTAGGCTTGGCAGCTGCATCAGAATTAAGTAGATGTTGAGAATACAGTCAGCTGGGTTTTCGTCTGCCTGTGATACAATAGACTGAATCACTAACTTTTTGTGAATTAAATCTCGTCTTAAACCTTGAGAGAGAGAGAGAGAGAGACAGAGGAGAGAGAGGAGAGAGAGAGAGAGAGAGAGAGAGAGAGAGAGAGAGAGAGAGAGAGAGAGAGAGAAAGTACTTTCATTTGTCGTCTTGAAAGAAAGGATATAAGGACTCATTCAATTTATCCTAGCTTAGCCTATAAACCGGAGAGAGAGAGAGAGAGAAGAGAGAGAGAGAGAGAGAGAGGAGAGAGAGAGAGAGAGAGGAGAGAGAGAGAGAGAGAGAGAGAGAGAGAGAGAGAGAGAGGTAATATAAATTTAGATAATTAAAAAAAAAAGGTTCGTTTGTTCTTCCCTTGGCTTACCTTGGGTGTAACTCTATGATTGGATTATTCAAATGATTGGTATTTCAGGGTTTTGACTTAGAAAGCAATTCACTCTTACGTGTCAAAATACAGTGCAAAACGTCAATACATGAAATAACTATGGTAAACTAATGTCTTCTTGCGAAAACAATGAAAAATACCAATATGAAATATTTGAATATGGAAGAAATGCAAGTATTTTCTATCATTATTAAGAACATTAATAACTTAAAATTTTGTTCTGATCTCTCTCTCTCTCTCCTCATCTCTCCTCTCTCTCTCTCTCTCTCTCTCTCTCTCTCTCTCTCTCTAGAGTTTTTAACCGATAAATTTAAGGGAAACAATAATGATGTATCAAACTAGTATTGGGAAATTTACTATTCCGTTCAAATGAATATACCCAACAACCATCACGATTAAATATCATTTTTATTTATCTACTATTATTTAACGTACTCATAATTATTCGAAGTGTGAGTTGTCATACCTCTTTGAAGAATAAAGATTAAATAAGTTTGGAACATGCCACTGGTGGTAAAGTTTGTTCACATAATTTGCATAGACATGAGTACCAGTTTTTCTTATTAATTTTCAGTTAACGTGTCGATGTTATTAATACATCCGTACTATATCTAAAGGTTCGTATTTTCTTCGTGGTAAAATAGACATAAATCCGTATTTATTCCATACTGCCACACTCGTACTATGAACCCACCATCCCTGCGCGTGATCGTGGTATAGGAGAAGGATCCCTGTTCTTTTTATAAACAATTTTGATATGAAAATAAAAACGCACAAATGTTTCCAAAATGCCCCTTTCCTTTATGAGAGAAAAACATTGAATTCTGGAGGAGAGTTTCATGCCGAATTTTTAAACAACTAATTGTTTCCCGACTGGTTTTAGCTCCATGAGTGGAGTCTAGTTAGAATAGCAAATTGCATGAATGACAAAGATTCTGTGCCCTCAGCCAGATAAAATCATGAATTTTGCACAACAGAAACAGAAAGGAAGAAAAAGTTTCATGTTTTCCTCTTACTGGTTACGAAGAAAATGAATATGCAAAAGAAAATCAGAATTTTTATCAACAAACGCTTCTAACCATTGCGACATAAGAGAGTTATCAACAAACGCACGTGCTGAAGTAACAATTATTTATTTATTTTAAAATAAAAAGATTATTGCGATAGGTAAACAAATATCATGTGTTACTCAGATCTAAAGATAATAAGAAATTTTATCAAAAAAAAAAAAATAAGACATCTTTTTGTAAAAACGAGAAATACTATACTATACATGATTGGATGCCAATTAAGAAACATGATGCCAAAGTTTGAGATTTGAAAAAGAGCAACATCACATATTCCTGAAATCCTAAGATAAAGCATTTCTAGAATATAACTAAATGTACTTCCCTTACAAATAATCCATAAATGATATGCATCAGTATATCAGGGCCGCGTTATCAATGGAATTTTTATTTCAATTTACGTCTTGATTTAGTGGAGTTTCAATCTGCATAAACGATATCATTACGCTTTCATATTTTGTGTTTTTATGGTTAAGATTTGCATATATATATATATATATATATATATATATATATATATATATATATATATATATATATATATATATATATATATATATATATATATATGATTTTGTGTGCGTGAGTGTTTTTTTTCTGTGAGGGGGTTGTGTTTGTGTTGAATTTTTGCGTTTGCGCACCTTCAGCTAAGGGAATAATCTTATATACACATACAGGGAGCCATTGAATACCTTTTTGTTAAAAAAAGTCGAGCAATTGATATCCATTGTGTAAAGGTTTCTTTTATTTTCAGTTTAATAAAAGGAAAACTTCTGTAGTTTTGCTAGTTTGGGATTGATGCTCATACTTGAATGTTTTTTAAGCATCAGGTTTTGAAAACACACACATAAAAAAAATATACAATAAAATTCCATGTGCCCTAGATACAGATGATAACTTAAGTACTTTTAGTAGTGTTGCTAGAATATACCTTTCCCTCTCTCGCGATAGAGCTCATTACTCCTTTAAACGTTTACTTTCATCAAGAAAAACTATCTTCGAAATTTAGGTGTGACACAGATCTCTTTATTAATAGTTTTGGATTTTATGACGATGGCCCTTAAATTCAAACTCCTTATACGGTCCAAATCATATGGAGGTCACCATGTTATTCCATGTAATATCTAATTTAAAATGTGGCTAGTCACAAAACTTTGTTGCGAACATACAGACTTCCAGCAATGTAAATAGTCCTACCAGTCTTGGTCTGTTGAAGTGAGGTTGAATTACTGAAGAAATTTGTCTCTTGACATCATAAGTAGGTGATTCGATTTGATCTCTGAGGCATAAGCTAGGGAATCATACTACCACTCAGCATCTTTCTATAATAAATCTATAAAAGAGTTTGATGCTACCCAGAATGATCAGATGCGAACTCGGTTCAAAAGTTCTTTCTTTCGTTGCATTTTTGGGGCTTTGCTATTCCATGTTATTTCAGAATAGGTTGAGATTTATATATTCTAACTGAGGAGACCAGGGGGCATGTGGCTGATTTTCCTTTATCCTTTGATTTAGGATATTTTAGTAAATTTTCTGTTAAGTTCCTTTATAATTATGTTTGTAATTTTCCATAACATCCAATATTGACTACTCATTGTAAATTTTTAACTAAGAATAGTATTGAGTGCTGTACTTATATATTGATATAGCTACTGAACTAAAATTAGGATTGATTGAGTGGCCAATATCTTAATATTTCCAACACTTCGGAGTTGTATGTAAAGTGTTGGCGTACTTTGGTATTTTCGACAAGTAATTTGATCATCCGTGCAGGCTGATAAAATTTGTATTGTGCAGACGAAGTGTTTTGAGGTATATGAAAAAATATAGAGCCCAGCTGACTTGACTAGATTTCCAAGTCTGAGGAAGTTTAGCAAATGAATCGAAGGTTTTAGTGTGCAAACAATTCGTCCCAATTGATGAAGTTACAATGATTGTGGGATTTATCACCGGAATAAAGTGTCTAGATAGCAATTGGTATAAATTACTGTAGGTGTACTGATACTTCGTATCAAATGGAACTAAGGGTATAGAAGGAAAATGTGAGAAATGAAATGTGAAGGTAGTAAGGTAAGCCAAAAACTCAGGAAAGCCTGGGAAACTACCACTGAACGAATTTTTTTAGAGATCTTTGTACGCTACCTTGTAGCAGAAAATTCGAAAACCGTTTTCTATTGTGTAGCGATGAATTCGTCGTTTATTTATTTATTATTTCTTTTTAGTTTTCACTAATATTGTATTGTGGTCTTGAGTCCTATTTGACCCATACAATTGTATAGCATTTAGAAGAAAAACAGTAAAGAATAGGAAATACAAAAGCATCATGTTCCAAGAAGTCTGTACATCGTGTCTAAAAAGTCGGACCTAGATACAAAGCTGTCACATTCGGGGGCTTTGAATTACAATTATATCCCTACCAAGCTCTGGTTATTCAATAGGAATAAAATTAACATACATAACTATGAAAATTAATGGCATTTGTTGAACATTAGTTTAGTCTTGATTGACTTAATTTCATAAAGTTCAAAGGCTGAGCTGCTATGAGCATGCAAACATTAGGATGGCTGAATACCTTATCATAGATTCCGTTCAGACCAATGAAGAAATTAGTTTCTGACAAACGCAATTTTTTTTTTTTTTTTTTTTTTTTTTTTTTTTTTTTTTTTTTTAGCATTTAACTGAAGGACATCCCTACATGACCAGTCCATGACTTCTTTCACCCAATATTCTTCTACAATGAATTAAATGAATATCATCTGCATTTAAAACCCTCTAAACCTACTGTCTCATATTCTGGTCTCTTCCATCAAAGCAACCCAAGGGAATTTCGTCGTCAACACTGCTTTCCTTCCAAGTTCGCGATCCTCAGTTTCTGAAGGCTTTTTGCGCAATTAACTACTTATTTTATTTTGATGCCATCAGTATTATTCAATTGCGAGTTATTGAATTAGATATCTCTGAAGGAATAGTCTACTGTATATTATTAAACTTGTCACTTTCACAAGATTATGTTTTTCCGTTACATAATAATGAGTATTATATTTGTTATGGAGAAGCAACTGAGCCAGGCATGGATGCACAAAATAGGTAAGCCCTGAAGGAAAATGCATCGAAAAAATGAGCGTCATTCGCAGATCCTGCAAGTTCAAAAATGGGGGCCGAAAAGATAACCAAAGCAGCTGCCTCCCATTAAAGAGCTTATTGAATACATTCATTAAAAACAAAGAAATACAGTAATTAAAAATATATTGAAACATCAACTTGAAACATTATAAATTTGTATAAAATTTATATCGTATCTCCATTACTGGAATTCTAATTTTCAAATGGATAGCAATAATCTTCCTTTCACTGATGGAAGAAGAAAACATTCCGTTGTTTTTTATAGAGACAGCAGATTTCTTAGCTCCAAAGTTATCTGGTATTTTGCGTAAGTTAGCAAGAAGAGGAGCGTTTAGGACTTGTTGGAGAATTAGTAATATTACTCCTCTATGTAAATGTGTTTATGGTAGCTCAAATCCCACTGATTACCGGCCAATTTCTATAACTCCCATATTATCTAAAGTTTTTGAACGTCTTCTGGCAAAACGTCTTAATAGGTTTGCTGAAGGTATTCATCTATTCCCTAGTTTGCAATTTGGTTTTCGTAAAGGCCTTGGAGCATGTGATGCCCTTCTTACAATCTCCAATGCTGTACAGAAGTCCCTTGATTGTGGTCAGGAAGTTCGCATGATTGGCCTTGATTTTAGTGCTGCCTTTGACCGTGTTAATCATGAGGCACTTGTTCTCAAACTGACACAGTTGGGAGTGGGTGGGTCGTTTCTTAGTATTATTATTGATTTTTTAAGTAATTGCTCTCAAAGAGTTGTTGTTGATGGGCACCATAGTGAGTATAGGAATGTGATATCCGGTGCTCCACAGGGTAGTGGTCTTGGCCCATTACTTTTCATACTAT
>NC_090730.1:111302866-111307866 GCF_036898095.1 Palaemon carinicauda | reverse complement strand
TATTTCTAAGGTTCAACGAGATCTATTTCAATATATTAATTAAAAGTGTTTTGAATAGATATTACAAACATATTAGTCGATATATTAGTTTCTTGCATGAGACAGATTAGTGTTCAATACATAAAAATCGTAAGGTAGATAATACAGTATAAGCAGATAAAACTAAAGTAGTAATAAACATATTTTTTTTTCTGATAGGTGAAGCCACAAGTTTTCAGAATTGGCCATAATATGTATTACTTGCATGAAAAATAGTTGTAGGCAGTAATTTACTTTTGTTAACGAAAACAAACTCATATTCAATTACCGGGAAACTGTTGGCTATCGGCATTTATGTGCTGTAATTCATAAAGTTGATGGCAATATGAATATCACCATTGGTGGTAAATGTAGTTAGATTACGTCAGCTGATGAAATTTTAATTTATGCTCCCAAACCCAGCGCCATGGCATAATATGCCCGGCAGGCTGCAGCACTGTTGTCCAAAATTCTTTACTTCTATTTGTTATGATATTTTTCATTTCATTTGATACCTTGTTATTGATTTTGATGGTTTTCAATTTTTCTTCTGGATATTCCTTTGTCCTTGACTAAGTTTTCAAGTATGGAAAATCATTTGAAATGATAGATTCGGATTACCTTAATCATCCATAAAGGACTAACATTGTCTGCAAATGATAATATATTATCAACGACAATAGAAACCCTGAATATCCCAACCATATGTCACCAAAAACCTAGAAAACATCCCAGTCCCATTTTGCATGAGACTTGTCTTCATGGTCTTGGAACTTTTAACGACTCCATTCTTTGCGTTGAGCTTAGTCTGTGGGAAAAGAAATCTGTCGATACGAGTAATAATTTTCAGCTAGTCTTACGTTAAATAGTTCAGAAATATCGTCTCTAATACCTATAAAATGACATCAACTACTGTTCTTTGACAGTAAGATTAACAAAAATCAATCAAAGAATGACACTCCATAGATAAAGCTCAGTGGGATGTTTGATATGGTCAGTATTGAAGTGTCTTAATCAAATTACTGCATGTGAATCTGACCATCGATATCAACATCATTGAGTAAAAATCACGACAGTAAACAAGGGATGAGATTGAAGTATATATCCAGCCAGAAAAGGGAAAAGGAAAAGCTTGATAAGAACTTGTACTTTCTTCTTAATCCCATCGCCAGACTTACTCCAGGGGGACTGGCAAGGTTAAACTCGAATCAAGTTTCTCCTCAATACACATTAACTTTCACATGTTAATCCACTATAAGTGGTGGTCCATGTTGAATGATGTGCTCTACGTTATGCTATCATGTTTATGCCATTGTTGCAAATGTTGTTACAATACATTTGAGGAAAGTAACCAGGTTTATGCGATGCATTTCTTACCAGTTCCCTTAATAAACAAGAATCCGTCATTGAAAAAACCCGAAAAGACCATAAAGAGATAATCAAAACTATACAAATGGAACCCCGATACCTTGATAAGGTTTTTTACGCAAAAAATGACATACAATAACATTTCACAAACATTAATCTTTGAATATAATTAGAGCTAGCAAGAAATTATTTGATTGAAACAACAAAAAAGTCAAAAGTCGAGATCCAAGCAAACGGGTTTTACTAAAATTGAACAAATCTTCTCTACAACTTGTCCCTTGCCGACATCCATTCAAACAAAGTATCCCATTATTCCCTAACAAAGTTCTATACCATTTGGTTTGCATTTAATTTTCAGAGCCATGCCTTCTCTATCATAATGTACAATACTACAGTTTCAAAAAGCTTTATTTTTTTGAAAACGCTTGCCTGTTGAAGAGGTTGATAAAAGTTTCGTTTGATGGTTTATGTATGACTGATCTACAGTATTTTAACGTTGTTCCTGGTCTTAATATATTTTTTTTTATTTTCAATTAATCCTAAATAGTTTATTTACTATTCCCTTTCCTCTCTTGACCACTTTCACTACTGAAGCCGTTAGGACTTGGCTAATAATAATAATAATAATAATAATAATAATAATAATAATAATAATAATAATAATAATAATAATAGACTGCTTCCTCGATTTTTTAAATGAGATTGAAAGTGCAGTGATGCAATTCATCAAATGAAATAAATTATCAAATACTTTCTTAACTTTAAGGGTGAACTAAGAACAACTGATTTTTTTTTTTCTCATGAAGCCTAAATCAATATCCTACCTCGTGGGATTTACACCAGGGCTTTCACTGGTAAGGTGTGGCTCGTAGCACAAGGGCCTCGAGGATCCTATTTGTATGAAAGATAAAACACGAAAAGCAATCCGTTCTTTTCAGACCTAGACTTTCCTCCCCAACAGAAAAATCGGAAAAACAATGCATTCAATAGCAGACTCTTTTCCATTTTCATAGGTTTTATATCCACAGGATCTTTTTGTTGCATTTCATCTGAATGGCCACTTGTTTGTATGGATTTACCAAGCATCATTTATTTCTTTTCTTTGCAATGGAAAAATGTATAGTGTCTGTGTGAGTTATGATTTATTTATAGGACAGAAGAATATACATGAATATGGATATTTATATGCAGACACACAAAAGCCACACAGCCATGCAGAGGAATGCATTAAAGTTAATAAATGAAATTGAGTCCTATTCATTATAACCATTATTAAAGATTGTAAAACAAAACGCCTTCAAGTAAATGTCTAAAAGTTGTTGACAAGAAATATGTGAAGGCATTTGGGGACAGCAAATCTTGCTTTATGAATATATATATATATATATATATATATATATATATATATATATATATATATATATATATATATATATATATATTTATATATATATACATATACATATATACATATATATATATATATATATATATATATATATATATAAACATATATATATGTATACATATATATATATATATATATATATATATATATATATATATATATATATATATATATATATATATACATATATGTATATATTGTATATATGAATATATATGCATATATATATATATATATATATATATATATATATATATGTATATGTATAAATATGTATATATATATATATATATATATATATATATATATATATATATATACATATATTTATTTATATCATAATATGGATCGTGCTGGGAACCAAACATATAATAAAATATATACTACGACTGGCAAGTTAATCAACCTCCTTAATTCCAAACTCACTTGTTTGCTTCCACATTAAAACTGTTACAGCTTAAAAATATTAATACACGAATTCTAAGACAGTTGAATTACTCCCAGACAGCAATATATAAAACACTGAATATCCAAAGGTCTCTTAAGTACACTCAAAACTAAAATGAGTAATTATTATTACGAATAAACATTCTACGGTCCATTAACAGTATATGAGAATAACTATTCTATACAATGGTGATGGAAATAATGCACTCTTTACAAAAATAAATATATTCTATATAAGTTACAACACTTTGTAAAAGAATTTACATAATAACAAATACAAGCACTCGAAATATTAAGTCTGATCAAAACTTTGATCAAGACAATAATTTTACGATCTGAAAATTATATAATGACAAGACTTTGAATGTTAAATCTGAATAGTCCTTAGACTAAAAAAAAAAAAAATAATACTTACAAAAATTAAACAATCACTTATTTCACTTGAAATTAAATCTATATACAATATTTAAGTTTGACACCTAGTGAAAAATAGATAACCAGATCCTAATAAAGATACCTAACATTCCTTTAAGGCCAGTTACAAAAACTTAAACATAGCCAACACTCACCCTAATACAATGAATTCAAAATCACCATTTCATCTTATGTATCTTTTATACACACAATTTTCTTTGGGGTACAGAATCACTTAGGAGAGAACACACTATAGGTACTCAGAAAGGGAATTTTTGTCTCTTTCACAAGACGGCTGCTTCTCTATTCCTGCTCTGCAGCCTTGGTGGAGCTTTTGTAAGACTTAGCTACTTCCAGAAGATTTCAAGAGAACGAGTTTTGGAAGCGGGAGTAGCCGGGCAAGGCGTCAGAGTTACCGTATATTGCTCTTTCGACCATGTACTCACGCAATGCCTGACTGCTTGCTGCTCTCTCAGTCAGCTAGTTCCGCCTACCCTTTGTCCTATGAATAAAAAAAAAGATAACTTCCAATCACTAGGTTTTTCGCGAAAATTCCAAAGCACATGATACACAAAACAATTGTTTATTCTCTCTCAAACATGATGCAATGCATCACAAAAATATAAAAGAATATTACATGAGCCCTTGTTCATATTTCATATGGTCACATAACGATCTCAAACAGCTTATGTAATACTTCGTAACAAAATTATGTGAATTAAAAAAGTTAATTCTTGAAAATAACGCAAATTTACATAAATAATCTGGAATAGAGAATACAGTGAAATTAACGACGAAAGTCTTACGTAACTTACATATTAAACTTGAATCTACATGAGGAGAACTCATCTTAAGAGCTGGCTAACTTCTCTGCAATGCACAAATAAAAAATAAATAAAATCGTAATTAAACTACTGTATTTACTCTACAGTTGACCAGCTTCGTATATATATATATATATATATATATATATATATATATATATATATATATATATATATATATATATATATACATATACATATACACACACACATATATATATATATATATATATATATATATATATATATATATATATGTGTGTGTATATATATATATATATATATATGTATATATATTTATATATATACATATATATATACAGGATATATATGTATATATATATATATATATATATATATATATATATATATATATTAGTATATATATATATATATATATATATATATATATATATGTGTGTGTGTGTGTGTGTGTGTGTGCATATACAAATTTATACATTATATATATAAATATATATATATATATATATATATATATATATATGTGTGTGTGTGTGTGT
>NC_090730.1:111282866-111297866 GCF_036898095.1 Palaemon carinicauda | reverse complement strand
AGGGAAGAAACCGCAAGTTTTGAGAGGTCACAATGAATTTCGTTTCTGACTACATAGCATTTTTTTTTTTGTTAGCCATCACATATTTTAAGCCATGGAAAATAGTCATTTTCATTAATCGCTTCCTCTACCACATCTGGGATCATTGGACTATGGTGAATAACCTCAAATCCATACCTCCAAACAATAAGGTAAGGCACTATTAAGGACATTGTGCCCTAGTGTGGGATTGCAAAGGGGTAAAGGCTCTTTCCTGGTATGTAATGTCGATTATGTCACAACTTCTTCAGTTAGGGTGGGTAGGGACCCCTAAGTTAAGGTCAGTAGCCTGACGACTGGACGAAAGACATTTGGTTGTCAGCTAGCTGGTCGAAGATATTTTGTCGAAAAGAATATTTAGTCGAACTGACTACTTGTTGACAGGAAAATTGGTCGGAAGAGAATATTGAAAAACACGGAGGCAAAATGTCGGAACTCAAATATTGCAATAGCTATTACGAGTATTTTAGGATGGAATCTAAAGGTAGTCGGAAACATACACAATCAGCAATACACACACTCATATACTGCGAAAATGAAAACGCTTGATCCTGGGATTGATGGTCAGTGTTTAGAATTCTTGGCTCGGAAATGCGAATAGTTTTGTGACGGTACATTTGATTGTGTACCGATTGGATCTCAGTTGTATACCATTCATACACCAGTTGCTGATAATAAAATATTACCGTTAACAAATAAGAAGGACAAAGAGGCATATGATATAATATTCTGCTTTGTAAAACAAGCTAGAAATCGGTGTTTCTATTCATCTTTATTTTGAACCTGCAGCTATAGAAACCATTAGAAAATTTTCCTCAGACGCTATTTTCTGTGGTTGTTTCTTCCATTTTGCACAGTGTCTGTGGAGAAAGATTCAATCATATAGGGTCCAAACATAGCACAGAAAGGTAAAGTCTGATGAAGAGTTAGGTGAATTCGTAATTCACTTCGAAACTACATGAATAGCAATAACGGAGAGACGCAGCATAAGAAGAAGACCAACTTTTGAAATGTGATTAGTTTACAGTAAACAACTTACTCCGAGCAAATAACTCCTTCAAATAATAACTTAGACAGATTCGGCAACAAGCGAGTAATAAGATTTTATTAGAACCTGTAGCAATGGGAATGAATATTTCTAGACACAACAATACTTATGTTCGAGTAAGTGTCCGTTTGAAAATACATGTACGAAATTACAACAGACAATGGCTTAAATTTTCTAAAAGGAGTTGGACATAATTTATAAAATTACTCAAATTATTCTTAATTACACTTTAAAATATTAAGGTTTCACATTTCTTGTTTTGTAATAAGCATTTTTCTTTGTATCACTAAAATTCAAGAAATTAATAAAGGGCAACTTCCTTTTGACTTGTTTTTTCATAAATATTTTTTTTGTTATTTTAAAGCTTGCTTCTTTATATTATTTAAGGTTTCGGTGAATTGTCGTTCTACTAATTGTCAGTTCGGCAAGTTGGTTTAATATGAGTTGGTTTTCGAACACTTATCTTCCGGCAAAAGGTCTGCATTAGGTCATAATCTTTTGTTTATATCACTGGGAAAATAGGTTTTTTTTTTTGGCATAATTTACGATGTTTCAGATGGTTTTATTACCCTTTTTTTCGATATGTTTCAGGTTTTGGTCTTTGGAAAAATGGCTTACTTAAAACCGAATAATTTTCGACACAAAGGGATATGCAGATCATTTGAAACATAGATATATATTAGATTTATGAAAGGCAAAGGAAATGTATGTATATATAGTTTCATCCAAATCTTTTGCAGTAACCCGTTACGTTTCATTTACCTTTTCTATGACTCCTCTTCCTGGTTTCGTTTATGATGATTATTCATGAATATTTATATGAAGCAAATGCATTCATTGCTTTCAATTCCTGATTTTTATTAACCACACAAGTCTAATATATTCACATTGATATTTAACGTTCTCTTCTTGAAAACATATTTACTCTTTTATTAGTACAAGCTGTCTCTCTTTGCTATCTTCTGTCAGTGCTGTGTCATTGAAAATATCCATACCTGTATTCTTTCCGTTAATTTCATAAGTAAGCGTATTGAACAGGATGTTGAATTATCACACCCTGGCTTTCCGACAATTTTTACGATAAACTCTTAAGTCTCCTTTCTATATGATTTAACAAGATACGGCTCTATCGTAAGAAAATGTAAATAACTCTTAACCACTTCTGTGATAATTTATATTTTCTACCACTCACCACCATTTTCTTTAATTAATTCTATCGTAAGCTTTTGCTACCCGTGTGTACTTCTTATAGTTATTGACTTACATTATGCTTTGAAATTTCTCATTTAGTTTTTTCCCTAACAAGGGTTTAACCAATACACTCCCTCCCTAGTAAAAACCAACAATTGTTTTTTTTCAGTTTCATTTCTCATTTCATGTTTCTTACTTCTCAATCCCAATTCTACCAGGTTCTAAAACATCCCATAGTTTAGTAAATGACAAAATACACCTATAATTATAAATATCACCTCTATTACCTTCAATAACTTTCTCACAGATGGAGTATTATTTTTTTTAAATCCAAGCAAGAGCTGTCGTTTGTCATTAAAAACCGCCACACACTCCCCATCATGGGTGACTCCTAAGCCTAAAGCACGGTAAATACAGCTAAAAGTTCCGGGTAATTAATGTGACGGAAAAGCACCTGGTATTGGTGTGAGGGCTGAGATATTAAATGAAAGGGATGTGACTGACAAGATTGTTGAATATAAGTTTCATGTTATCAATAGTCCCAGTGGACAGAGTGTGTGCATATGTTTTTTCTGCTATACAAAAGTAGGAGAGACGTGCATGAGTGTTGTAATTCTATGGATATTAGTTTGTCGAGCGTGGTTGCAATAGTGTATGGTAGAGTTTTAATTAATAGGATTAGGGATAAAATAGAGGATGTAATCTTAGAAGTGCAGGGGGTTTAGAAGAGGTAGGGGATATATAGATCAGATTTTTATCGTTAGGGATATATGAGAGAAATATTCAGCAATAGGTAAGCATGTATATGTTGCATTTATGAATCTGGAGAGAACTTATGATACAGTTGATTGGGGAGAGATGTAGAATGTGAGGATTTTATAAGGATTGGTGGAAGATTGTTGCAAGTATTGAGAAGTTTATATATAGGCAGTAAAACAGTGTTAAGATAGGGAATGAAGTGAGTGATTGGATTCAAGTGAGAGTGGGGCGCAAAAAGGGGTGTGTGTTGTCACCAGGGTTGTTCAATTTGTCTTAATGGACCTGTACGAGAGGTGAATGCTCGAATGTTTAGTCGATTATTGGAAATGATGAATTTGAGTGATCACGAGTGGGAGGGGAATCATTTGTTTGTGGATGATACTGTATTGGTTGCAGACTTGGAGGAGAAGCTGTATCGATAGTGCCAGTGTTTGGAAGGGTGTTTGAGAGAAGGATCTTGCGAGTTCATGTGGGTAAGAGTAAGGTTATGAGATGAACGATAAAGAGGGTTGTGCTAGATTGAATAAAGTTAAATGTGGAATTATTTGTGGAAGTAAATCAGTCTAAGTACTTAGGTTCTGTTGTTGCTGCAAACAGTGGAGTGGAAGCAGATGTACATCAGAGAGTGAATGAAGATAGTAAGCAGTTGGGGGCAGCGAATGGAGCGGTAAAAACTGGAGAGGTATGGTTGTGATGTAAAGAGAGTTCTGCGTGAGAAAGTGATTGTACTAACTATGATATATAGATCAGAGTTGTGAGGAATGAAAATCATGGAGATACAGGAAATGAATGTGTTCAAGATGAAGTGTCTGACGAATATGGTTGGTGTATCTCGATTGGATAGGGTTAGGAATGAAGTAGTGAGTGTAAGAATAGGTGGGAGAAATGGAATAGCATATAGAGTGGATATTAAGGTGGTGAAGTGGTTTTGCCATGGGGAGAGGATGGAAAATGTTTGCCTGCTGAAGAAGGTAATGGAGGCAAGGGTTAGTTGAAGCAGTGCGAGAGGAAGGCCTAGTTTTGGATGGATGGATGGAGTGAAGAAAGCCTTGCTGACAGGAGGATAGAGGTGAGAGAGGCAAAAGAGAGTGCTGGAAATAAGAATGAATGGCATATGACTGTGACCCCGCTCCGATAGGGACTGCTGCTACCTTGGGTAAGGTAAAGATATTAGTAGAGTCAGCATGAGAAGCTTCATTTGTGATGCAAAACAGGGGAGGGTTTACTCTGGCACCCTAGCAGTACCAACTAAACTTTCCTGAATCCCTCTTCAGGCAAAGAGAAACAATGAAAAAAAAAATCTGTTTTGTTGCTCTTTTGTCGGTTACCTCCCAAAATTATGGTAGGTAGAATAGAATAAGATTTTCTTTTGTCACTCTCCATAGATGTACTAGTTTGAATTGATGTTTTGGGTAATTTAATGTACCTTAAAGTTTGTACTGGGTTATTTATCAATATGGCATTTAGTAATTTTAGCTTTTCTTAATCTAGAACCTTATTGTTCTGTGAAAGGAGGAGACAAGTCTACTTTAGCTTTCAGTAACAATCCTTCAGCTTTTTTTCTTTTTCCTTTAAAGTTAGGTTTTTAGTTTGGTTAATCTATCCTCCCTTATCCTTCTCCTTCAGGGAATGGGGTTCAATCAAAGAAGTTCCTTTATTCTTTCAATTCTTCAGCCTGTTTTAAGCCGCCTCCATGTCCCAAATAGTCACATCTAAAATAATTCTCTAGATTACACAATAAATTTTCCTGATTATGTCATTCAGTTTTGTCACATTATTATTCATATATTCTGTGGAGGATAGATTTTTACTTTTTTTTTTGGTTCATTATTGTTAACAAGGGAAGCATTCTGAAATCAGGGTATCAACCAAGAATGTGATAGCATCAGGGTCATAGTTGTTGTTGACATAATAGTCCTGGACCTATCTATTGGTCCCGTATGCAAAACGGTGTTAAGTGGATTTTTCAACTGAACTTGATTTAGGGGTCCTTGGACATGGCAAAACACCGAATTACTTGTCTGTAATCACGCAATAAATGACACTATGGCCCATTCCAATACGGCTGCCACCCGCTGACAAAAAAATACCTATTTTTGTATTATTTGGAGTTATACATTTAATATATCTAATAAACCTAACTTGAGGGTGAGGAATTAATTTTTGGTATTATATTAAACATTTAGTGATAATAGCCGTTGAATGTAATGTTATCCCTATCAAAACCTCCCTTTTACTAATTGAATCTCACAATTTGCTTTCAGTTGTTTCTTTTTAGAGATGTGCATGATATTCTGGAATTTTAAAGTCGCATCTCAGTGATTATTATGGAGATTTCAGCGCCACCAATACCAGGATCCAGTAATTTGATTTTGGTCGCTTCAGTGGGAGAGTAGAATGTAGTCAATCAAATAAAAAGTATTATCTCTCAGGAAGAAAGCAAAGAACCTGTAACTAGTGAAAAGACTGGACATTTAAGGAGAAAAAGTGCAGCAAATAATGTATAATGTTATTGTTTCAAAGCACATGTGTTTCAAGGTATGAAGAGATTGATGACAGTGGTATGTTTGTTTACCATAATACCAACAAATGCTACGAATCCTACAGACATTCTGGTAGACCTAAAGCTGAGTGCAACACAGAAAGTAAGTATACTGAAAGTGTTGGATTTAGTAAAACCCTTCGTAAAAGTGTTGTACCTTGTGCACCTCCTTGTTGTAAGTAAGACCCAAGATTAATGCTCCACAATATTTAGCTTGTGTAAATATTGAATGTAAGAAATGCTGTGAAAATTTCAGAACCTGTGAGTATAAGGGTGCCAAGAAATTGATTGACGCTGCAATACGCAATAAAGATGATGTTTTTATACAAATTGAAGACTGACTGAGAGATGATGAAGGAAGCTCAGTCAAATCAATTGTCTCTGCATATGTAATGTCACAAATTATGCTATCAAAATTACATGCAGAAATACGAACGTGACGTCAAACCTGTAACTCCAGAAAGAATAACTCCCATCAATACTAAGCCTGTCTTGTTCAAACACTCCCATATTTTGACCAAGTTCTGATGAGAGGAGATCGTTGTACTATGGCTGATATTGTAGAGTTTTCTTCAAGTCTGTTGAAGGAAGGGGAGGTACTTACAAGAGCCTTTGAAATCACAATATGAAACAGTTGATCCTCTTTCATCATGGGGATTTGGTTAAAATCTGTTCAAACAGTTGAGTGAAGGAATCTGACCTATCTTTTTTTTACATCTGACATTACAGCTGCTGAATTTCAGTCAAATTCTTCCACATGTTGTGCTGAAAAATTGTTCACTGTTTAATGGTGACCTCCCTTCTCAAGCCAAATTTTTACTGGTTAGGGAGATTGAATCTCAACTTGACATCAGCTAAAGTAGTCAAAATTCTCCTCGTGCCACCCATGTTGTGATAGACTTCATGTCAAAAATAAGGCAGATGCCTCTGGCAAAATTTCCTAATGTGTGCTGCCATAGATGCAATCCTTTCCTCAGCATCATGCCTCTCCAATGAGACAAAATGTGTCAATTCTTGTATATGACTTTTACACTTAGATTTCTCTCAAAGCAAGTGAGTGTATGGGTTGCACGGATATATCATCAGGCTTTGTGATGCATGTGGATTAGGTTGCTCGTTTGAAGTATTTCAAGAGAATTATTGTAGTTTCTAATGACACACACCTGTGCATTTCTCCTTCATTACAGTCCATATCTCCAAACACTGGGATTGAAAGAAATGTGGTAACAGTATGTCACTAGTGAAAAAAAGCCGCATGATTCCACTGCAAAAAGTGAGTTCTTGCCTTGGAGCCCCACTGGCAAAAGTAATAATAATATCACACATTATAATATGAGATGACTACATGAATAAGGTGGGAACCAAGCATTCAGCTTTGGCATGTGGCCCAGTGAAGTATCTGACATACTTTGGTGAACCAGATACCATGTCAGAATAAGATGCAGCATTAGCACGGAGATACTTGTGACATGTTTAATCAGTAGCAAGATCAAATACGACTACCAAGACTTATGATCAGTTGAGGGTTGAGGCCTATGCAGGTTGCAAGGCGGGAATAGAATCACTCCCTGCTACAAGTAGTGTTATTAGAGGCCACACTCAACAAAGATATTTTTCTGGTTACCAAGGAACGCAAATTGATTGTGAGAATCGAAGAACGTGGTATAGTACTTGAACCAGTGGAGCATGAATAGAAGGAATATTTTGGTACACTTCTATTATCAAAATTTATGAAGCCTTTACCATTAACTCTGGTCACAATTTTCAAATGTGTAGGCAAGTACATCTTTCAAGTCTGTGCGTGCCATTCTAGTTCAGCATGTGATTTCTTTCCATGAAAAACAAAGATGGATCCTCATGTAAAAACCTATTGCTTAATTATAATTATTTGAACAGTTCCAATATTCCATAAATCTGAAAAAATCTTTTATTTTGAGTTTCTTTACATATTCCCAACACAACTGTAAAAGGTCAATCAAATCTTGATTCTGTTATACTCTATATAACCTTAATAGATGACTCCAAATATTCAAAACTACACCAGACATGAATTCGTTGCCCTCAAATTCACTATATTAGATATATTAAAAAAATAGAAAAAATAAATATTTTTTCGTCAGCAGGCGGCAGCCATATTGGAGTGGGCCCTAGCGTTATTCGTGGCATGATTACAGACAAGCACCTTGGTGATTTCTCATATCCAGGGACCCATAAACCAAGTTCATTTGAGGAATACCCCCAACACCATTTTGCAAACGGGGCCAATTGACAGGTCCTCGACTCATAACAGTCATAATTGCCATAAACATTCTTTTAAGGGCAGCTCGGAGATCTCTTGCTGATAACTTTTCCACACTGGCTTTTAACTCCGTGGCAAAATCCCTTTTGGTATTCTTCCTCATGGCACCATTCTGAAAAGTAGCAAGGGCCTGTTGATTAAACATATTTCAGGTGACCTAGCATCTCTGTGGGATTTTGTATGATGCATGTTAAAGACATGAAGAGATTAAAAGGCTTTATTTCTACTTAATGAGCGCAAACTTTTGAGCTGTTATTTGGTGAACTCATTGACACGACCTTAACATTTCTTCTGATTCTATCATTAGCAGAGTTCGTACTGGTCTGCCTTGCTGTTGCTTCCTCACCAAGGTCAAACATGCTCTCCACATATATATCTGTATATATATATATGTATATATATGTATATATATGTATATATATACATATATATATATATATATATATATATATATATATATATATATATATATATATATATATATATATATATATATACAGTATATATATATATATATATATATATATATATATATATATATATATATATATATATATATATATATATATATATATATATATATATAGTATGATCAAGTGCAAATGCTATCTGTCAAAGTAGCTGATAAAATATTTTACTATTCATCAACTATTAAAAACAATCAACAAAAGAAAACTTGGAATAATTGAAAAACCACTTAGATACATATCAATAACCATAATCACATTTTTTTTTTATCAGTGTGTCACCCTAATTTCGTATGTCCCGGTACAACTTATATTACACTTCTTCTCTCTTTGGGAATAACAATTCTCTCTCTCTCTCTCTCTCTCTCTCTCTCTCTCTCTCTCTCTCTCTCTCTCTCTCTCTCTCTCTCTCTCTCTCTCTCTCTCAGTCCTTCTTTACTGTGTTTTTTTATTAGCAAGTAACTGGGTATCAGGAGATATGGTATGTATAAACTAGCACAAGTAAATGACAGCACCAAGTACCAGGTAGGTAGGAAGTGACTTCGACACAATTCAGATATATTGATCGGCAGCACCGAAACACCCACCAAAAGAATAATACTAAATGCCATCTATCATGGTGACAAACGAGGACACGGCTTTGCTTCTAGCTGTAATGAATGGCTATTTTATTGATCAAGAAGGGAGAAGCTTTCACCGTAATGTTGTCTAAAAAGCAGGAACTAAAAAAAAGAGTTTGTGAGAGTTGTAGCAGTGACATTCATCCTCTTTCTAAAATAAGTTGCATGGAAGTTATCGTCTAATGTAATCGATATATTGTCAACCTAACTGTTGATAAATGAAGAAAATTGTCTTAAGTAAAATGTTGAAGCAATTTCGAGGTGAAAAACCAGTGAAGGTTTATGGAAGAAAAAGTGCTATCATGGAGACATCATCAAGATTTAACAGTTCAGTGTGGGCTGTTGAGGATAAAAGAAAAATAATGGTTAAGAATCCTTTTGAAGTCTAGTACGGCAACTTTTTTCCCAATGAAAATAGGGAAAGCAAAGGGAAAATTATGTGTTGATAAAAGTAAAAAACTTAAAACAGTTATAAGAGACAAAGATTTTTTTCCCACAAACACATAAATAGGATTTTTGTTTTAATTTAAAAAAAGCATGTTTGCTTAGGTGACAAATAATACTATGCACAATAAATATTTTTCAAGCTCAAATGCATTTTAAATTGGCAACGTCACTTGTCATTCTTTCGGTCTTTACAAGTCGTTTTTGAATAACGTTGCTAGTCCCCCTGGATATCGAAGAGGATTGTGTACCAACACCGTCTAGCTTTCCTTGGTGAGCACCTGTGGAATTGCTAACCTGATCACTGGTAGACAAAATCTTATATATATATATATATATATATATATATATATATATATATATATATATATATATATATATATATATATATATATATATATATATATATATATATATATATATATATATATATATATATATATATATATATATATATACATATATATATATATATATATATATATATATATATATATATATATATATGTATAAATATTTATACTATATATACAGTCTCCCTATAATACCTGTAAGAATCAACCCTGACTTTTTAATAACATCTGCTCTAACTTGCAATGGTAAATTCTAAAAGGTTCTTGTTTTTCCGTAATCTATAATTAGTTAACAGCTGATTTTCAAATTTCCGGTTTCACAAAACATGTAGCCAGACTGTCTGATTTTCCTTCACTGTTTCCATCGTACTAATATTCTGGGAGGTTAATCTTTCAACAGAGAATTCATGTAGAATCTTTCATTGCTCCATCCAAAAAATAGCAGCAATTAACGAACAATAATGTAGCAATATCTGTAAATCACACATATAGTACATAAGTCTATTCACCCTATTGCCTAAATATCTAAAATTTGTTCCCCTAAGCATAATTGTTCAAAATCACCAAGAATATAAGCAATGCACGTGTGTGTTTCTAAATTTATCTCTATCTCCTGTAAGAGCCAATCACTGGTGTCTCAAATGAGAATCAAGGCCACTACCAATCAAGGCAAGTGTGATAAAGACTTTGCCTTTCAATTGAGAGGGAAGGGTTTGATTCTGATGTGAGGCAGAAATCTATTTCACTTGCAAACGTGATTATCTGTTGATTTTACGCATGCGCACTCATACACAATATTCACATAATGAAATGAGACCAAAACTGGGGAAAAGCTAAAGTAAGGAAGAAGCATCAGAGTGACGAAAAGAAAACTTAGAATAAGGTGCCAGAAGACGTTTTCTTTAAAGAAGGAAAATGGAAATGTTATTCACAATAGAGATGGCTTGATAAGAAATGTAGACGATTTCTATATAATGCTATAAAACAATAGCGATATAAGAAATAACTTCACCAATAGAAAGAATAAAACACATGAGCCGGTAACAAACATAACAGCAAGAGAAGTAAATAAAGCATTAAAAGGTAAGAAAGGAGGCAAAGTATTAGGAGAAGATGTCCTAATAATTGATTTGATGATAGATGTAGGGGATTTCATAGCAAAACTCGTTAAACGTTACACCAAATGTCTGCAAGAATGCTCTATACCTGCAACTTGGAAAACTTTATTATTATACTATTTCAAAAAGAGGAAGACACAAAATCCCTGAATATAATACAGCCGAATAAGTTCACTCTTTGCAATATATAAAATACTTACAAACATATTAGACCGAATAGAAAAAAAAGCCAGATTTTAATCAACCCAAAGATCAGACAGACTTTAGAAGTGGGTATTCATCAACTAACCATATCCATGTAATTAAACGGCAAATGGAAAGACCAACAGAATATGACAAACCACTGTGTATGGAATTTATAGACTATGAGAAAGCTATTGGCTCTGTAAAAACTCAGTAGTAATGAAGACCCTTCAAAAACATGTAATAGAAGGATCTTATGTTGGAACAATTGAAGATATCTATACAGGATGTGCAGCAATCCTTAAACTACATAAAGATATTGGGAAAATTGCGATTGATAAAGGAGTTAGAGAGGGACACTTTATCTCTCCTAAATTATTCACAGCATGCCTAGGAGAATATTTAAAGAATTTAGATTGGGAAAATGTAGGAATTAATATTAATGAGGAATACCTAAACAACATAAGATTTGCTGATGACATAGTTGTGTTTAATGGTTCATGGGAGCAATTACAAAAAAATGATAGATGATTTAAATAGAGGAAGCAAAAATATATGACTTAAAAAGATTATGAGTAAAACAGATAATGCTGAATGAAAATGCATAGACAATATATCAGAGATTTGGACGGAACTTTAGAGATTGTTAATGAATATACGTACTTTGGACAGAACGAAAGTGTTTCCCCAGGAAACAAGAACAAAATTAAACAAAAGATGAACAGAGTATAGAGAGCATTTGATAAACAAAGTGGGATTATAAATAGTAAATACCACTTCCTTTGAAAAGAAAAGTATTTAATCAGATGGTCTTATCAGTATTACCTTTTGCATCAGAAACGGACACTTACTAAAGCCTTAAAAAATAAGCTACTTACAACTCAAAGAACTATGGAAAGAATGATGATAGGAATATGGATAAGAGACAGAGAAATAGCAACATGGATAGGAGAGCAAAATAAAGTAAAGTATATTCCAATAAGACGTAAGAAAAATGATTGGACATGGAAAGGATATATAATGAAAATGATACACAATAGATGGATATTAAGAATAACAAAAGGGGACTTTAAAGACTGTAAAAGAAGCAGGGTAAAGAAGAGAAGACGACGGGTTGACGAACTAAGAAAGTTTACCGGTTGGTCTGGCACAGAAAGACCATAAACAAACGCAAGTGGAAGGACATGTCTAAGGTCTTTCTTCTACAGTGGACTAGTGCTAGTAACAGTTGATGATATACTCTAATTTTAAAGACCCTGTATTAGATATTATAGTTCGTAAATATTTAAATGATTTCACCTCATTAATCCTTTCTCCTTCTAATGATATTTCTTTTTCCATTGCATATTCCATTCTCATCATGTCTGTCTTTCTTTTCTTTATCTTGAGCCCAACCCCCGGTGACATTTCATGCATTCTGGTAAGCTGGCATTGAAAATCCTATCGAATCCTTCTCTACCATCGCCAAGTGTTCTACACGTTATAAAAGCCATGAGGAGGATAAACAGCATAGCTGACGACACATTCCCTTAGAGTACTCCACTGTCACAGGAAATTTATATGGCAGGCCTCCACTAACATCAAATTTGCACTTGCTATGCTCATGAACAGACTTAATCAAATTCACATATTTAAGAGGAATTCCATAATAACACATGACTCTAAAATATTGATTGGTGCATATTATCAAAGACTTTTTCATAGTCCCCAAATGCCATCAAAAGTGGACTTTTATATTCTACGCATTGTTGTGAAACGTCTCAAAATTAAGATTTGTTCTGTACAACGTCTACCTTTTTTTAATCCTGCTTGTTCATCACTCAGCATTTCCTAAATCTTTCTCTCTAGTCTCTTTAGAATATACATACCATATATTTTCATGACAACTGACGTAACTGTGAAGCCTCTGTAATTATTGCAATAAGCCGGGTCTCCTATTTGTGTCATTTTCATCAACGCTCCTAATTCCCATTCGTCGGGTTTTGCTTCATCATGACACATTTTACAAAATAATCTTATAATAATTCTGGAGGTCACTTCCTTTTTAACGAATCTCCTGAGTTATTTAATGATAACTTTGACTTCGAACACACTGAATTCATCCATGGGCACATCAAAGTCTTCACCAGCATCAGGTATATCAATCAAATAAATCCCTTCATATCACATATTTATGATCTCTATGAAGGGTTCCATCTGACGCTGCCTTTCTTCATCTTCTGTTGTTTTAACAGATCCATCCCGCCTTTTTGATGGGCATATACTTTACCTTCATTGCCCATGAAGAAACTTCGTTAATAATTCAATGAGCAATTCTTTCACCATAGCCACCCCTGAATGCACAGATTTATCAGTCTCTCTGTTTCCTGTGTAAATACTATCCCCAGTCATTCGTTGATTTTCTTTTAACATCACTAAAAATATTGTAATACATAGCATGCTCTACCTTGTAATTTTCATTACCTCCTCGAAAACTTTCAACAATCAATTTCTTTCTTTATCCCCTGTTTATTGTATCGTAAGTATCACTTGATATCAATGGGTTTCTCCTTATAATTGCATATCCTAAAACTTCGCTACTAACAGACTGATTTATGTCCTTAATATCACACCATTCTTCATCAACTGTCTGCTCTTCATCTCTTAAAGTTTCTAAGACTGGAAATCGATTACTGCATTCAATTGCAAATGTGTCTCTGTGCTCATCTTGTAAAGGCTTAATTATATCAAACCTAGGTACTCTATCTATATTTCTGTTGGGTGATTTTAGTTTTAATTTCAATGTGGCCATGAGAAGCTGGTGATCACTACCAATATCTACCCCTTTATAGTTTCTTACATTTCCCAGATTATTTCTTCTCTCTTTTTAAATAGTTATGTGATCTATTTGATTTTTGTAATTGCCACATGGTGAGGTTCATGTATATTTGTAGATGATCTTATGCTGGAAAAGAGTACATCTAATGACTAGATTGTTTGGTGAACAGAAACTTATAAAATGCTCTCCATTTTTATTTTCAACTTCGTTAAGACCCTCAACTCCCATCATATTCCCCATACCTTGATCATTCCTTCCAACTTTATAATTAAAGCAACTAGTTAAAATTTTCATATCTCTCTCTAGGATCTCATCTCACACTCTGCAGTTTTTTATAGTATTTATCTTTCCCTCCTTCAGGGAAATAATTTGTTCGTGCATAGAAAACTTTACTAATCATATTGCACTGCTTTACTTTAAACGTTATAAGTATTAATTTACTATTTACAGCTCTCTGTTCATTTAAAGCCTTTTCTGCTATTGGTGTCATCATCATTCCTACCCTTCTCTTGTAACTTCACTGATCTTCCTGAATATATATATATATATATATATATATATATATATATATATATATATATATATATATATATATATATATATATACATATATACATATTTATATATATATATATATATATATATATATATATATATATATATATATATATATATATATATATATATATATGTATTATAGCCACGAAAGGAAAAATGAAAAAGAATTGATTGGAGTTAGTACTATCATCCACTCAGGACATTATCAAACTCAGCTGAGTTTGATAATGTCCTGAGTGGATGAAAGTACTAACTCCAATCAAGTCTTTTTCATTTTTCCTTTCGTGGCTATAATACATTTTATATTCATCACGTGTCAGCTTTCGTGATTTCTACACACACACACACATATATATATATATATATATATATATATATATATATATATATATATATATATATATATATATACTGTATATATATATATATATATATATATATATATATATATATATTTATATATATATATATATATATATATATATATATATATATATATATATATATATATATATATATATTTCCTTTGTCTGAGGTCTCCTTACCATTATTTTTACAAGG
>NC_090730.1:111257866-111275366 GCF_036898095.1 Palaemon carinicauda | reverse complement strand
AAAAAAAAAAAAATTGTGAATTTTGGGAAAAAAAAGTTCTGTCATATGCAGAATACTCTTTATGTTTTACAGTCCGATTATGGAGCCTTGCCAAGATTGCGTTGCTGTGTTATGAGAAAAGCTTATGTGTCTACTAATGAAAGTTATTCCGAGCCATTAGGTAGGCTATCTCAAAAAATTATACAAATTACTTCAGGGGAATATTTTCCAGATGAAAGGATTACAGGCTTAGAGTATGTTTGTGCAATTTGTGTGGGATTTTGTGATAAAAATAGAAAAAAGAAATCATTAAGTAAGTGTATTATCGCTACTTCACCGAAATGGAGGAGAATGTATTGATTGGACAGACAATGCCAAAAATGGGGCTCTGGGGAAGGTTTATAATCTGACATGATTTAAATGACAAATAAAATTTCAAACCGAAATGCAAAGGAGAATACACACTTATATATAAACTGTACAATGAAAAAAACATTACCAAACTCGATTCCAGCGGATGGGAACGGTTTGCTCAGAAAATTTGGTTAGGGGACGAGAAATTTGAAAAGATTTAAAAAAAAGAAAACATCTACTAACTATTATCTTGAACAAAGGAAGGTTTCTTCCCATCAGGAATACTAACTGACCAAAGAAGTAAATTATGATACAAAATATAGAGAAATTTTCTCTCAGTAAGTCACCCAAGGAAAAGTACAGAAGTATTCTTTTTGCAATTTTTAGGAGATTCTGAAGTGACAACAAGTGAGGCGAACCAAAAAGCACTGAAATTAATATCAGGAGTAAATTGCGCTATTAAAAACTACAGTACTACCGAATTGCCATGAAAATTTTCAATATTATAAATAAGAGTCCTTTTCAGAAAAAAAAAAATAACATGGAGACATTCAAGGAAAAGAAAAAAGGAAACCCAGTTTCTGTCCCAAGCCTGATAGAAAAATAGATTATTAAGCAAAATTAAAGTCTGCAGGAATTCAACCCAAACAACTATTAGATACAGATAGTCTGATGTTGGTAGCATGAAATTTAATTAATAATCTAGGATTTTGATTAGAGAAAAGTAAACAATCATCGTTTAGGAGGTGTATGAAGCCACCTAGTTTCTGTTTGGCTAGAAGGAGAAAAGTATCGAAAAGAAGAAAATCTAAACTAATAAATGTTTCCTATCCTTTTGAGATTACATTAATCGTCCATTATCCTTTCATGGAGTTCTCTGGCTTGCAAGTACTCTTGGGCATACTATTCTATCTAATTCCTCTACTTCCTGTTTTGCTATAGTTTTTTATAGTTTATATGGGAAATATTTATCCTAATGTTGTTACTGTTCTTAAAATATTTTATTTTTTCCTTGTTTCCTTTCCTCACTGAGCTATTTCCCCTTACCGGGTCACTGGGCTTGTAGCATCCTGCTTTTCCAATTAGGGTTGTAGCTTAGCAAGTAATAATAATAATAATGATAATAATAATAATAGTAATAATAATAATAATAATAATATTAATAATATTAATAATAATAATAATAATAATAATAATAATAATAATAATAATAATAATAATAATAATAATAATAATAATAATTGGTTCTGCACGCATTTATGATTAAGAAAATTTAAAATGATAGAATTTTAAAATGTAAAAAACACAGAAAATACGTTAAAAATAAAATATCTCTAAATATCAATCAGAATATCTATAAATGATAAGTGGAATGACTATCAGCCCTAAGAACTTTGGAGTTAGATTTTCCATTAGGATAGAATTGCCCTGGCAATACAGCATAATGTACTGGACGTCATCATCTCAAAAATGCAGTAAATTATGTTCAACTTATGAGGACGATCACAGTACGAACAGTACGAAAACTTAAGATCGTTGTCCCCTTCTACGGAGGTATTTAATAGGTGTGTGTGCCCAGTCCTCAGACAGCTTAAAATGATAATTTTGTCTCAGTTATTTTTCTGAGATAATGACGTTCAATACATTTTGCAGTTGTTTATATTTTACCTATCCTATAAAAGATCAGGAGACCATCACGGGTGCCATTTTTCTAAAGTATGAATCTATCCTAAGTAATCCACAGACCGATGGTTGATAAAGGAAAGACCCGGAAAAAACATAAGGAAGGATAAAATTGAGATAAATAAATATTGAATATTCAAGTCTTCACCAGGTCCTACTTATGCCATCAATTTATTAAGCATTTAACATAACAAGAAATTAACAGTTATTTGCATTAGATCTCAATCTTAGATCAAGTTTCTTATGAATAAATGCATTATCAGTAAAGAAAACTTAAAATTGATAAGTGGAAACTAACTGAAAAGATATAAATAATTCCCTCCCTTTGTCTCCTTCAAATAAAAAATTCAAAAGTGCAACAAAAACTACAGACTCTTCACTACACGTAACCCCAAAATGTTTACTTGCCCGTGACCCAAAAGGCACTGTCTCTAGATCAATATCATCTGTGAAAATTTGAAAAGAAGGTAATCATTTTACTGAACTCTAAAGACATCCGTTGTCTTGATGTACAGCTTTCCAGGAAAAAATGTAAAAATCAGTCACCTCTGGCACTTTAATGTTAACGAATTAGGGATCGAACAATATAAATCAAACAAATATTTTAGAATATGTATTAACGTTTTAACCGATTAAAAAATATATCGTCCATTTTCTATAACATTACACAATTATTTCCACACAAAGTTGAAAGATGAGACAACAAAGCAATACAAAGATATCACCTTGACAAAGGAAATAAATTTTACAGTCCTAATATCCGTTCCCTACCTCAAAATTATTTGAGATTAAAACTCAGCTATAATAAATTAATCAAGGGTATTACTATTTGATATAGCTAATGATAGAAAACACCTATATTCATCACTACAGTTTCTAAGAATAGTTATGAACATTTTAAGGCTATTAGTATTATTAATGACCAAAAAACTGTTATTAAAACACAAAACTCACAATAAAAAGAGGGTAACTGGCAGATATATTACGGAACCTCGTTCACCAATAATGGTGAGGGAAAGGAGTAAATGTAGTTATAAATATTGTAAAGGTTCGCCAAAAGTCAATGCATAGATAACGGGACTTTGTATGACATATACCACAATGATGTAAAACCTGCATTAATTTTTCATTCGTTTCTCAATGTAACGAGTGGAGCTCTTGAATTTGAAATAAGGATAAAAAGAAAATCCATTTATTGAGTAATATTTCATATATATGCTCTGTTATACAACTGCAACAAAATTCTGTATTTTTTTAGTTTTGAAATTCTATAGAGAAAATAAAAATCTTGGAATTTTCTTACTTACTTACTTACTTACTTACTTACTTACGAGAGAGAGAGAGAGAGAGAGAGAGAGAGAGAGAGAGAGAGAGACTTCGAACAGCTTTATTGTAATTGCCCTCATTAATATCAGAAAGAATATCTAAAGATTTCTGAATAAGTGCTTCAGTAAGATAAACGATTCAAATTACCCAATCATTCAAATTCTACAGACTTACTAGTCCTTATGATTTTCTTCATCTCTTAGGTAATACCACGATCTTAGTATAGATCGCGGGTAATACTGAGCCTGAGCAAAAACACTATGCATTTTCTCTCTCTCTCTCTCTCTCTCTCTCTCTCTCTCTCTCTCTCTCTCTCTCTCTCTCTCTCTCTGAAAACTAAAGATCAATATGACTGATAAAGTAAAATCCTTTTCTACTACAGATTCAAAGAAAACAAAAGATGAATTATTGACGGGAATAAGTCGGACCTCTGTTCATGAGAAATTCTATGAACCTTCACACAAATTATGATATTATCTATGATAAATCAACATAACTTTGTATTTAATTTGTAATTTTTTTCATTTTCATTATATTTCTGTCAACAGGTCATAACACAACAGAAGAGGAGTTACGGAATTACATACTAGTGTATCCCTAATATTAGGGTATTTGTTTTTCAATATTTCTTTTAAGACATATTTCCAGAACCTCCGGTACGCCTGCTCTCATCCCTTTCAATACTTCTAAATTATACTCTCTTTTCCATAAATTTTCCTTTTCATATAATAAAATCATCTTAACACACTCACTTCTAACCTTTCTACTATACATTATGAACAGCACCGACATTATAATGGAAAATCAATAGTGAAAGAGAACCAGGATTTATGCTATAAGAAAACAATGGGACAAAGGTAAATATATTAAAAAAAAAAAATTGTTCGACATGAACATAAATGCAGGTTATAATCAAATAAAAGAGGAAATTAGAATATAGGGTCTGGATGAAATAAGTTCACTGGGAATGTGTTACTTTTAAGAATTTAGAGAAGTAGGGGGTAAGAAATATGAACGCCTGAATGACATGAGAAAATACCGAGTTAACATTAGTTTGCTTTAAAGAATACGGTCATAAGTCTTTGTGTCACAGGAAGCGAAGAAAAGACCGTTAAATTGATAATAAGTATGGACAAAAAATGGTCTTTGAAACTACTTAAGAATTGAAAATTCCCGTTCTTCTTCTATGACTTATAGCACGGTATAACAATGCACGAAAAAAATGCGAAATACTGTTGGCAGGAAAAAAAAAAAAAAAAAAAAAATAAAAAAAAAAAAAAAAAAAATAAAAAAAGGAAGACTCGGTTAATAACTCGATTATCTTACCTAATTTTAATAATGTATGCGGAATAGGGCTGAATATTTTTCTCCTTACTAATAATAATAATAATAATGATAATAATAATAATAATAATAATAATAATAATAATAATAATAATGTTTCAGGATCATATCTGCTTTTATAACGTATGATTTAAGTCATTTTATGACACAGATGTGGAAAAAAACAAAAACCAAGGAAAAAATAAAACTTCCTACGCATCCATATCAACTCAAAAACAATTGGATCTGAGAATGGGTCAATTAATGATAGGAATTATCTTGGATCATAATTTGAGTGATCATTAATAGAATTTACAGTAGGAGCAGTTACAACGTAAAAACTTTAAAATTAAATATAAATAATCTTTAGAAAAAGAATATTTGATACTTGTCATAATTTTAAAGCGAATAAGAACGTCAGTTTCCAGTATAAACATAAAAAAAAAAACATTGGAATTATACAAACGTCTTCTTCAAGAATCCTTGTAAGAATATACAGTCACAACCAAATCTGCCGTCTTTTTGTTTTTTGTCTGTGAAACTAGTGCAGTCTAGACGCTGGAGAGTTTTTTTGTTTCTTTCTTTCTCTTTGTCTAAGGAGACTGTTAAATGTGTCTTTTCTGCAATCCCTACCATGAACTTCAGATAGAAATCAAAACTAAGATCCCAAGGCTGACGCATTCAATCACCAAATGCCTAAAGGTCAAGAGGACCACACTATTGTAGCAGTAGGGATAATATCCGCTTGGCATTTAGACTTCTAGAGAGCGGTAACACACCTTCTAGGCATGTTGCTTTATTTTCAGAGAAATAAAACTTTTATGATCTCTCTCACATAATTCTGATTCACAGATTCCATTATCGTTGCCAGATATTCCAAATAGATCTTTTTATAACAGCCAAGAAATCATTTGGAAATAAAATGGATCTCTCCTTGGATTGTAAGCTGTTTTGATAATCTGTCTGCCTTCCCATATCCTGATACACCTATGTCATCTGAAACCCAGAGAAGAACAATTTTATAAAAATTCTAATTATTTCAGAATAATTTCCTATTAATTTATTTCAAATATTTTTGTATATACTTTTCCCTTTTAATCTAATTTTCCTTATAATACAGAATGTTCGTTTTGGTCCCAATTCTTGGCCTCTTGTCTCAATTCAATAGTCCATTAGTATCTCACATCAAATTTAAATGTTTATACACTAGGCTCACATAACATTTTGATATGATAATTAGCTCACATCGAAACCCAAGTTGCAGCTACGATCGTTTGTTTTTAAGAACGATTACTGCTTTATGTTTCTTTACCGTAGAGGTAAAGTGGTTGAAAAAAACAAGCAGACAGTGTGTGTCCTTGACTGTCGCAGTAGCCAGGCCCCCAGAAACTTGTCCTAAATAATTACCTTAAAAAAAAAAAAAAAAAAAAAAAAAAAAAAAAAAAAAAAAAAAATGCTGTAAAAAGTAGCTTCGGAAGACTTTTTTACAATGTATTTTATTTAAAGTTACAAAATGTTACTCTCTTCAACGAAATTAACATTACGGCCAGATATTTGTCCAGCACTTTGCCTCAAGGACTTTTACATCTTCCTCAAACATCGACGTCATGGACTAAGAATCAAGAATTTGTAGGATTCCTGCTGCTTCTACTTATATATTTCCTGCTAACTTGAATCGCCAGGAATATTTTACTGACGGATTGGAGCGAGTTAGTTCAAACCCGTCACACTTATTTTGGATTAAATGTCACAAGCTTGTGTAATTAGTGTAATTAGTTTATTAACCATTCCGAATCCATTAAACTTGATTACCATTTTGCATACAAAGATTTGTTACATTATCATTCTCTTTTGTGTAGGTTCGTGGTCGTTTTCAAGATTTGGTTTTACGGGGCAATTTTTCTTAATTGAACCTGCTTAACCAGTTGGCCAATGATATGTTTTAATCAAAATAAATAAATAGAACCTTGTTTCCTTTTAACTTCTTATTTCTGTATAACTTTTAAATATCATATCAAATCCATGTAAATTTCTTGAAAACTATGACTCTAATTGCAAAATAAAAACTAAAATTTTCAATATTACTGGACTACCTGAATGGAAAATTATTAATGCATGTATTGCATCACCAAGACGTCAACAATTACTCTACTCTATCATAACTTATTTTTCAATAGCAGCAGATTACCGGATAACTCTACTGTAAAGACAAATAATGCTAAAAGGACAGTACCTCGGGAATATAATGAACCATTGTGCACTTCGAGCCCCATCTTACCAAAAAAAAAAAAATTGCCTGCTGGGTAATTACATGAATAAGTGGAAAGTATCTTCATAGATATTGCAGAAAAAATAGACAATTTCAGTCCAACACTAACGACTTTATACGTATATTTCAAGAGTGCATATCTGCATGGTTTTACCATCGACGTTTTTAAGGTCATGCCGGGTTCACAAAATTATCTTGAAGCACTAATTTTTCAATCATCCCTGGACGCGATCAAATAGAAAATTCTTCGGAGTTATTGTCGGACCAGTTGGCACCTTTTTGGGTAAGCGTGCGGGACTCATTCTTGCTTAAGTGGCGCTGAATAGTCTATTCCCATTTGTCCAAATGACTTAAAACACTGAATTAGTATACTTTACAAGATATTTGAAATTGATACTATCTAGGACTTAAGGTTTTCATTACTAAAGATTTTCTTTGTAAGTTTTGGTTATTGATTAGAATTTAGATTTGTGGATTTTCTATGTCTGGCCTGATTATGCATAAATTAGTTGATAAGGATTTTAGTGTAGGTACAGATCAGAAATCGATAAATGTTCTATCTCACGATGGTATTGTGAGGACTTTACATGTTATATGTCGGGACTGTATTTTATTGGAAAGCCGCATGCATAGCCGCATTGCTCAACACAATAGTTTTCACTCAACCACTTCAGAATCCTTTCGTGATAATATGATTATAATTACTTAAAATGTCTAAATATTTTTGGATTAGTACAATAACTTTAACGGAAACAATAAAAAAATACTATGTACTCATATTATATGCAATTTTGGGTTAAGGGATTTTGCACTATGAGGTATTAACTTAAATATTAAGTAATTGATTTACTAAAATGTTTAATAAAATGGTTGAAATATTGATTCTCGTGGTATTCCATTTTCTAGTTATATTTTCTGACCTCCTGGCAATTTTGAAAGGACCTATTTCAATTTATTCCTAAAGTTTTGTTTTTTTGCGTGAAACACATTTTACGCTCTATAATTCTCATTAGTTACAATTTTCCGCTAAAGCACTTCATTCTGAGTCGTCCGTAAAAAAAGCTAGTTAGTATCTCGATGTGGTTAGACACATTCCAAAAAATGTATAATGAATATCTTTTATCGGGGCATTTTCATTACCAGTGAATTACTGACTGATATACCACACGTGTTTCGTATCACGCTTGTACCCTGTAACGGTATTGCTTTTTTTATCTCTCATTCTCCCCCCAGCACTGATAATATAAAGATTTTTAAGCTTGATATCGCAGTTCTAGCACAATATGAATTTTGTGATTCTTGCTCTGTTGCATTCCCTTTGCACGTCTGTTAGTACCTAACAGCTATGTTGCCACATTGGTAACCCCAGAGTGACTACTCCACACTACCTTTTTCACCCATCCAATCGCCATACCCTTGTTATAGTGCCACCCCCCAAACCTAACTCTTCGGCATATACTGCCCTTCGCCAGCAGAGAAGTGTTTACCTGGTTCCAGAGTGTTGAAGTTCAGTGTCACATAGAGGACATGACTCGCGGAGACCCCCGAGGACATGTTCCTAGAAATCTCTGATTTGCTTTGTGACCTAGGGAATGCCCCAAGAGAGTATGACTCCCTCAAAATTACCTCTCGGAAGAGTACTCACCACCACCAGCTGCCTATATAGCCAAGCTTTTTCAGCTCTCTCATTAGCTGTTGGGGCTTCGTTTACCCTCAAGGAAATTACCAGAAACGCTTGCTTGGAAACTACCGCAGATGGCTTTCCCAATTACCCTATCCTTGTTACATTGCCACCCACTGAACCTGACTCTTCGACATCCGCCGCCTCAATTAAACTGCCACCCTTTGCCAGTGGAGAAATGTTTGCCTAGTTGCAGCGTTCAGAACTTCAGTTTTGCATATAGGGAATGAGTCGCTCAAGCAACAAAGGAGACAGCGTTCCCAGAAATCACTGATTGGCTTTGGGACAGAAGGGACTCGCCAATAGAGAATGACGCCATAAGAAATACCTCCTGGAGCAGAACTCGCCATTTCAAACAACCCTTATAGTCAAGCTTTTTCAGCTCTCTCAACAGCTTTTGGGGGATCAAAAGTTTCATTCGCCCTGAAGGAAACGACCAGAATCACTCATTTGCACAGACGGCTCTCCTCGGGAAGTGAACCTACTTCATACCCTTTAGGTACAATGCCTACCCAAAACTGTATTTGATCCCATCCCCAATGTCGATACCTTGTCTATAAAGGACCTGATGACCAAAGTCAACACCCTTATGCGTAGCCAGTTCACTACCTTCAAGACCTCCATCAACACCTTCACTCCTGAGGAAGAGGACAACTTATCAATACCCACAGATTTGCACAAGGCAACACACATGTTTCTGCGCAATCACACTAGCAAGCTACCACTAATGATCAATTACACGGATCCTTTCCTTGCGACCCATCTCACACCAAAGGCTTTCTTAATTAACATAACTGGCAAAGAAGACTGGGTCTCCCTTGATCGCCTAAAACCTACGTATCTCCTACAAAATGACCTGCCTTCAGTGAGCCTGTTTAGAGCAGGGTACCCTATTTCACATATGTCTTTTTTTAAGGGGGAGCCATGTACCGCACGTTCATACTACGCTCATACACTGTAACGGTATTGCTTTTTCATCTCGCTCTCCCACCACACTGATAAATAAACCTGTTTAGGCTTGCTATTAGAGATCTTGTACTTTTTGAATTTTGTGTCAATCTTGTCTACAACTATTTGTATATAAGCTCGTTGTCTCGTTAAATAAACTCAGTTGCACTCACCTCGCCTCTCTGTTAGAACCTAAAGGGTAAGTTACCACACTGGGAAAAGGAATTTTGTATTACTGACTTCGAAAGGATATTTCTGAAGCTACCATGGAGGATTAACTGGTATTTTGAAAGGCAGAATACCTCGAAAGAAAGACTCAAATTATCCAAAAGATGTTTTTACATAGCTATACAGCTTTCGCAATGTAGATTGATTGATTGATTTAAAGTTTTAGGCATCCTTCGTAAAGTAGAGTAAGCCTCATTGTACTTTGAGAAATTCTCTTTATTTACAATGTTCAATGTATTAGAATTTGGAAGATTCTTTACAATAGATTATGGCACTATGCTCGATTTTCATGATTTCCCAATATTTGGATAAATTTTTGCAACTAAAGCTATTTTTAATCCTTGAGTCCCAAGGAACAAAACCTGACAAGTTTCCTTTTTTTCGGTCATGCTTATGGTAGCTATCTTGAAATTGAAGATGGATGTTTTTGAAATATTTTTTTTTTATAGTAAATGATGAGTCAAAATATGTGTAATCTAGGCTGAAGAAACGAAGTAGGTTGGTCTTATCTATGAAAATGGCTTGTATGCATAAATTTTAGTTTACATTATTCAGTGTTGATTTTTATTGAAAATACAGCAGATTGGCCTCCTAATGACACATGTGCTTTTCAAAAAGGGTATCCAGTTTTAAAGTACTATGATATGATGAAATTGTTCAGGAAGAATACATAAGTGTATGATATGTATATCATTATATATAATCATCATACAATCTCTATAAGATTCAAGACTAGCAAAGTACACTGTAGGTAAGGTAGGCTGATTTTCAACATATGGTTTACCATTTCTTACTCAAATAATACTTCACTTCAAGAAAATATGAAATAAAAAGAAATTACTTTAAAAACATCGACATGCATATTTTCATTGAATCGGAAGCTTGCATTTAGTAATTTTTTTCATTATTCGAGTCAAACTTGTCTTCCTTAGAGATCTGATTCGGAAGGAAACTTTTTACAGTTGCACAAGGTTGTACATGACAAGTTGTTTTCATTCAAAGATCATTTATGAGTATAACGGCTGATCCTAAACACATATTCTACTAGGTGATCTATAACCAGTAGGGCAGCAAATATTTCAGATACTTTTGCTATGAGTTTGCCGTTAGTCATTTGACACCAGCCTTACTTATACGGGTCTAGCTGCATGGGATTAAGTACTTGACCCAAACATTAGTCTACATTTGTTCCCAAAGAATATGCTGGTACAATACTCCAGATGTATGGGGAAGCTTGTCTACACTTGAATTTCCAGTGGAATTGTTCCAACAAAGTTCTGTTGTAATTTTCCCTTAGTTTTTCTTTCTGTTTATCAGTTGGCAAACAATTTTCACACCAAGGGATTGTGTACTGACAAGGAGTTACTCATCTCTACCCAAGTCTGCTAAAGCTTGAAAATTTTCAGGCGAGCTTCGGTGAACACCTTAAATGTAATTTTTTTACCTTTTCCATAAATTTAGCCACAGGTGTCAGACCCTGTGATACAATGAAAGCATGAAAGAGCTGCTACCTTCAGGAAACCTAGGTGATCATAAAAAGGTTTCAAGTAGACTGTTCTTTTACATCTTATCTCCTCTTCCACACACACTAGCCATGTTAGATCCGAGATATTGATATTCAACACTTAGTTCAGTTGTATGTAGCATCATCAAGGTATCAGTTTCTATTTGGAAGCTTACACCAGTTTTAGGAAAATATTCTGTGTTGGATTTCACCTGCACCTTATCAGCAAGTTAAAAAGTCAGCGAATCTGATGAAATTACAGGCAAAAAAAAAAAAAAAAAAAAAAAGTCTTAACATTTTGTATGAGTATAGTATCACTAACTTGGAATCTAGTAATGCAGCCTTGACTTTTTACAAGGTCACATGATATCCTTGATAGAATCAGAACGAGCATAATTATCAAAAAATTTGCGACAGCCTTCTTACTCATTGAACCTTGCAATTATCACTCCCATGAATTAAAGTTCCTTGGAGGGGTTTGGTAGTGCTACTGCAATAGCCTCAAGAAAAACTAACATGCCATCTACAATGAAATATGCATACTCGGGCACTGTAAATCTAGATTGTTTGTGCTGTAGTGGAAGTTTCTCAAGTATGTGCAACAGTTCGCTCTTGTATGTGCAAGTAATCAGTGTGATCCATCCAAATTCATCAGGTAGGCAATAGTGGTAGAAAATTCATGAGTGGATATCACTTTGTCAAAATCTACTTGACGATATGAATTGGCAATGATGAGCATTTAGGCAAAAGGAGAACTTACGGCCTTCAAATGAACATCTGCTTTGGAATCTTTAAGGTTAGCTGGTTTGCATACATCTTTCCAGTTCACAGTTTTTTATTTTTTTATTTTACCCCACAAATTGATATATCAGCACATTGCTTCTTTCACAATACATTCTATTGCTTGAGGTACCCTATTTTCCATATTTAATATGTTCTGTTGAATACTTTCAGGGGTCATTTGTCTTATCAAAAGGTTGTTGAGCCTTTGTGAAGTGTCTGCAAATGAATTACTTGTGTCTATAGCTCTAAACAACCTCTGTGCATTTCTTGGTCTAGCGAAACACTGCTGGCGTCAAATGGCGATGGTGACCACTTGATAAATGTGTCTTACAAAGCATTTCTTTAGCTTCTGGTACTGAACACCTAACTTCTGAAGTAGCCTGGCAACATTTCAGATGTATTATAGGCTGGCTGATGATTCCCTTCAAGCCACCATCAGTGAACCCTTTAGGATTCTGTTTATAAACGCTTGCCCTTGATCAATGCCACCACCAGTGGAAGGTATGTCGTTACTTTTTAAAGCAAAGCTTCCAACTAGCGGCATTTCCAACATAATCACATTTGAAGCCCTGATGTTATCGATCCTGGCTAGGTATTCAGTAGATATTCTGCACAGTCTAGTGTGTTATAACCAAAGAAGTAGCGGCACAGATTCTCCAGTGATGCCAAGTATAGATAAAAGTTTGGTCCATTAACAAGTGGAGGGAGTTCATCAATCCTATAACTTGCCATATGAATATCCTTTCCCACTGGTGGAGTGGCAACTTCCTCCGCTGCCATAAAAATTTTTTGATAACCTTTCTCGACATCAATTTCGATCCCAAGTTTCATTAACAAGTGGATGAAGTTCATCAATCCTATAGCTTACCAAATGAATATCCTTTCCCACTGGTGGAGTGGCAACTTGCTCAGCTACCATCAAAAACTTTTGATAAGCTTTCTCGACATCAGTTTTGATCCCAAGTCCCATTAACAAGTGGATGAAGTTCATCAATCCTATAACTTGCCAAATGTACATCCTTGCCCACTGGTGGAGTGGCAACTTGCCATGAGTCATCCAGCTACTTTTCTGGGTTTAGTAGCTCAACTACCATAAATATATATATATATATATATATATATATATATATATATATATATATATAGATATATATATATATATATATATATATATATATATATATATATATATATATATATATATATATATATATATATATGTATATATATATATATATATCTATATATATATATATATATGTATATATATATATATATATATATATATATATATATATATATATATATATATATATATAAACTTTCTTTACATCAGTTTTGATCTCAAGTTTCAGATAATTATGATGAAAAATTACAGATAAGGCATAAAAAATAAATTGTCATTCCTGCAGAAAAGCTGAAAACCACAGATAAAAAATAAATACTTCCAGAATCATCTCATGAGCTGTACAACCAGGTTGTAATGATTTCCATTAAGTATCTATGCAACTACTATGCTAATGTATAAATCCATGCTCCACGCTTTATCGAGACAAGTTTCCTAGTTTTACCTAAGCAACTCAGAGCACATTGCATAATGTGAAATCAACCACAATAAAGCAACTATTTGTTTGCCCACTTTTCACTGAGGTACTCCAACTTGAGAACCATTTTGTAAAAATCCATGTCCAGAGTCACAAATTAAGCATATTTTGACCGATCATACTTTATCTTATGTTAATTACGTACAAAGTTAGGACAAATCTGGCAGTTTTGGGATAGCCATCTTCTAATCAAAGATGGCCATCATAGGTTTTGTTCCGTAGATTATAAGGATAAAAAAAAATCCAAAAATGTACCCCCCAAATTAATATACATTACATTACGCAGTGTCATATACAACAGTAATAGTATATAATCATAAAAGACGTAATATAAGTCCAAAGGCAAGAACTAAGAGACTAAAAGTGTGGGATAACTCAGAAAAAAGAAAAAAAAAGAAAACAGTATCGGATCTCGTGACAACGATGTGAACAAAATCTTTAATTTGCTAAGGATAAATGAAGAATATACTTCCCACACATAAGACAGTTTTGCTAACATAAAACATTTATACAATTTTAGAAGTGTCTGATGATATGCTCCTAAGATACACAAGCCAAAGCTTCAAAATATTAATATTTTCGAGGCAATTTACTTCTAGCTTCCTAGTGTTAAAAGTTGAAATTAAGATATTATGTTCCTTCAGAACGGGAAATACATTGAACTTTTTATGCATAACTGGGTCTGCGGTCATTCAAGGAATGCGATAAAATTAATAAATATTTTTCTTGGATAAAAACGTCTCTCCATCAAATAACTCTATCAATTGCGATTTTTTTTTTTTTTTTTTTTTTTTTTTTTTTTTTTTTTTTTTTTTTTTAGCTGTGCTATTCTTGTTCCTTCCTTTGAAATGGAGAGGTCATCTATAATGAATGTGTGAATAATGCCATCAGGGATCAGAGAAAAATTCTATTTATTGGTGATGCAAGTAAAGCAATATGGAGCATGCTGTGCGTGGGATTCTTGACATTTTCTTTTTGACAGAGTATTACTTGTTCTTATCTGAAAAAAGCCTGTTCAAAAGGCTTCATTGAATAAAGGTAACTCATCACATATACCAGAGACATGACCAGTTCTAAAAATTCTATACCTTCAAATAGTATGTCTTTTTAGGTAAAAGAAAAAAAAAAAAGCCATACGGTGCTGGTAGGATGCAACAAACTCCGAAATAAATGGCCTGAGACGTATTTCACATAAGTTGTACTGTAGAAAGCATTCTTCAAAGCCTCACTGTCCTGATGATGTAATACTTGCATTTTCTTGAGTTTATGTGAGCAATGAATTTTAAAAAACAATCTGTGATTTTGAACCTTTCTTTTCATATCTTTTGAAATGTTTCACCCCCAAAGGGTGAGGATTGCAGGTGTTGTGGGTGAGAATAGACACTCACGCTAGTTTTTCTCTCTCCTTTTTTTTTGGGGGGGGGGGAACCTCACAACTCTAGTGGCGGCCCACAATAGTTGGCTAACAATATGGTACTTAATTTGCTGCGTAGGTGAACAGAGACATTCTCAAATTAAGGAAGCCACCCATTTGTTCCTCCTTGTCTAGTCTGAGGGACTAAAGCGCCACAGGAAAGAGGGTAACATAGAGCTAAAATTTTGCCATTTCCAGGTTTTAAGAAAGCCTGATTTATGGCATGTTCCCAGACTATGGAGTAAGTACGGCATACCCTATTCAGTGGATAAAACCTTCAAGGAAATTTCTAGTTCTGTTTTCCCCACAGCCTTTGTCTTTGCATGTCGAACTTTATTACGATCAGGCCTTTATCATTATATAATGATTAGGAAGAGTTAATTTCACTCTGTAAATAGGAAATTTAAGGTTTCCCCTTCATTTGACGCGAAGCTGAGGCCTTTGTCCTTTTCGATATCAATATTCATAACCTGGAAAACCTGATATTATAGATATATTTTTACAAATTCCCTGCCAATGAATTACTCGCTCACTAAGGACCGGTAACATATTAACCACTAATATTTAAAACAGGTGGATGATTTGTTACGCATTTTCCAGCAATTTATGGTCCGAAGGCCGAGTTTGTTGAATAATAAAAGAAGAGGATAGGAAGAAACAAAACAAAGAAATAAGTGCTTTTAGGTAAAATAAAGAAAAACAAACATTCGAAAGAAGAACGATGCGCTCGGAAAGAGACATATTCAGCAGCTGAAGGTATTTACGAAAACACTCAATTTCATATAGAACTGAATGTGAAGTTTTAGCTGTCACACTGTTAGTCACACTCTGGTTTCTTCCTTCATAATTGAAATACGGGGAGTTAATAATCATAAATATATGTGTCGTACTTTACTATTATAAACCGCATTTATCTTCATTTAATGAACGGTTTATACAAATAATATAGATAATGAATGTTAAAAATAGTTCACAACTGAAGCGTAAGAGACAGGGAACCGAGTTGACATTAAGCTTTTGATATTCATCAGTGATCTATAAAACTTCTAATGCTGCCCTTTTCTTCATACTGAAAAGAAAGTTTCTCAGAGAAAAATGGTAGATAATAATTAACTACTGCTTACCGAAAATTTATTATCAATAATGATATACTGTATTTGAATCTGGTATCACTAACTACATATGTCTAAAAAAATATATGGAAGACCGAAACTAGTAAGCTAGATGGAATTAACCTGAAAACTGTGTTACAAGTGGTACTATTATGTTACAGGTGACATTTCGAGAAAATATTGCATTCGATATCTTGATGTTCGTTATTGTTGATACGACTGTCTAGGATCAGATCGACACTACGAGTAAATTATCGAGCTTAACCTTTACATGAAATGATTTTGACATTTTCCTTTACATTTGTAACATCATTCGTGCAGTTATATTTAAGCTAAATCGCCCCAATATTTTTTTTTCTTTTCATTAATATACACGGATTATCATAGTGTATAGCATTTATAAGGGATATATCTAACCGTTCCCCTTATACAGCTTGTCAAGTCTGTGTGATCTAGTTATGAGGGTATGTAATTACAATTTTTGTTTTTCTTTTTTTTTATTTACGCTCTAAATTAACATCATACTACAAATTGAATTTTATTTTTGTAATCATTTAATGAGTATCAATGAATTATAGTTTTAATATCATTCATTCATATGAGTTAAGCGTATGATGCCTTTTCTTTTTTTCTACCACCATTTTCGGTTTCTTATTGTTTTAGTTAAAACTCTGTTTAGTGCGATAGAATGCTATAAACGATAGGGTTCCAACAGGAAAGGATATAAATAAACTATATAAGAGGAGTAATGAATAAGAAAAAAAAAATTTCTCAAGAACAGTAAGAAGGATAAAATATGTCTTAAATATACTTTGGATATTGACTTATGTCAACCTGTTCAACATAAATGTATTTGCAAAAAGTTTGTAGTCATTTTAGGCATAAACTGAGAGACTATGGGGATTTCAAGAGAGAGAGAGAGAGAGAGAGAGAGAGAGAGAGAGAGAGAGAGAGAGAGAGAGATTTTCACTGATAGTTCACTAAGAAGAGAGACAATAATTTCAGAATATGTCACTTTTATGTCCAAATCGAAGTTTTAAGTTATAGCCTTTAAAGAATATATCAGGATGATGAAAAGCCGTTGCATTCGTAAAAAAAAGAGGAGGTAGGTACATAATTGTTAAAAATTCTCACAAATGAACAAAAATAAACGGAATATACGTAAGTATAATAGCTAGGATATATAGTTTAACTATATACAGTGGTATGATAGGCTAAAACCATTGATTATAAAAGTCCGTTGTTTATATTAAATGACAGCCCAAGTTTTAATAGCACTAGTTATATGGCCA
>NC_090730.1:111250366-111252866 GCF_036898095.1 Palaemon carinicauda | reverse complement strand
TTATATATATATATATATACACACACATATATATATATATTTATATATATATATATATATATATGTCTATATATATATATATATATATGTATATATATATATATATAATATGTCTATATATATATATATATATATATTCATGCTATGGCCCGTATCTGGGAACTAAACATAAAATATTATATAATGTCATATTACGTAATACTTCGTAACAAAATTACATGAAATAAAAATGTTAATTCTTGATAAAAACGTAAATTTACAAATACTCACCTGAATAAAAAATACAATGAAATTAACGACAAAAGTCTCATGTAATTTACATATTAAACTTGAATCTTTACAAGAAGAACTCATCTCAAGAGCTGGCTAACCTCTCTTCAATGCACAAATGAAATATAAATAAAATCATTAATAAACTACTGTATTTACTTTACACTAGACCAGCTTCGTAAGAATATATAATAGCAGAGATACCCGGTTACTGGTTGTTTCTTGTAAGTTATCTTTGTGATGACTCATTCTGAACCACATGTTTTTCAACTCCTAGATACTCTAATTGCCCAATATTTCATTTGTGGAACTGCACCTGTAAAGATGAAACATCTAATTTGTTAAGGGGGAGATAATATTTGTAACAAAGGCCGCCAAACTTTCCCTCCATCACAACACAATCTAGGAGGCTCATTCTTGTATTGAAGAACACCACAGTGATTATGTTTTAGTCATTAAGCAAATTTGTACTAGCTTTTCTGTTTCATACCGATGTTTTGGGTCATAGGTGAAAGTAACAAGACACCTTTGTTCTGCATTAAATGGGTGTGATCTAACTTCTGCATGCCTGATTCTATCAATATGGCGATTACTCGCTTCGTCTTCCAATGTTTGTTGGTTTTACTGAGCAACCATTCTCAGCTTGTTAGTCTGAAGTTGACTTATCCTCTTATCTCTTTTTCCTGATTTCTTAGTGCTGTAAATCTTTGATGATTACATTTAAGGCGAGAATTTCGATGGAATTCGTCTTCTTTTTCACGCTAACTATAATTCTGCAGGCATTAATGTTCTATCAACCTGAATTTTTATGAGTATGAGAGTTCTGCCCCCTCCCCCCCCCCCCCATAGTTCTCTGAAAAAGTACTCGGAGATTTCAGACCACCTCCATTGTATTTCTCACATTTTTTTTTTTTTTACAGAAGAATGCACTTTTAGATTTTACATAGAATAGTATATATTTGAAGTTTAAAGTGGGATCACTTCCTTTGACTTCCTCCGAAAGTTTTACATAAGAATACACTTTTAGTTTTTATGTAGAATTGGATATATCTGAAGTTTTAAGATAAGGGGATTTGCCCCCCATAGCTCCTTTAGGGAACCCTTGCATTATCTTTCTTAGAAAATTTTTCATAAGAATTCACTTTTAGTGTTTATGTAGGTTCCTTACACTTTTTTCTATAGGGAACACTCACGCATACTTTACCTCTTATATATCATCATCGTTATCTCCTCGTACGTCTATTGACGCAAAGGGCCTCGATTAGATTTCATCATTCGTCTCTATCTTGAGCTTTTAATTCAATACTTCTTCATTCATCGTCTCCTAGTCCGTGCTCCATAGTCCTCAGCAATGTAGGTCTGGGTCTTCCAACTCTTCTAGTGCCTTGCGGAGCCCAACTGAACGTTTGGTAAACTAGTCTCTCTTGGGGAGTGCGAAGAGCACGCCCAAAACCTCTCTATCTACTCCTTATTATGATCTCATCCAAATATGGCACTCGAGTAATCTCTCTTATAGTGTCGTTTATAATCATCCCCAGCTATTGAACTCCCAATATCCTTCTGAATGCTGTGTTCTCAAATCTACTAAATCTATTGGAGATTGTTTCATTGTCATACCATGACTCATTCTTATAGAGTAACACCGATCCCACTAAACTGACATATATTCTGATTTTTATATGCAATTTTAGGCGATTTGATTTCTAAAGTTTACATAATCTAACCCAACTTACCCTTCCCCATATATATATATATATATATATATATATAAGGAAATGGGACGACTGGGCGTGGCCCATTCGGCGTTGTCGTTTCGACTTGGTCTATTCAGCGCAGGCGATTCGGCATAGGCATTTTTGGGCGTTAGGCGCTTCGGCGTTAAATTGGTTGTTATAACTATCGAATTATCTTTCTTTTACTCATTTAACGTCAAATAAGTGCCTATAAATTATAAATTAGCACTACGTTGTTATAACTATGGTATTATCCCTCAAACTCTTCTACTCATTTAAGTAATCAAACCAAATAAGAACTAGTTCCATAAACTGTGATTTTGAAAAAGCTGCAATTCATGCTCTGCAGGATGCATTTCCCACCGTGCTTATTGGTGGATGCTTTTCCCATCGTTCACGAAATATGCATACGCATCTTGCTTCATTGGGTTTATCAAATCTCTATAAAAACAATTCCGACTTTGCGTTTAAGGCAAAAATTATAATAGCGCTAGCCT
>NC_090730.1:111230294-111242794 GCF_036898095.1 Palaemon carinicauda | reverse complement strand
TTAGTATATTTTGTGTTAATTCCCTTTATATATAAGTTTGCAATTTTCCATAACATCAAACTTGGAGTACTCATTGTAAATTTTTAACTAAGAATAGTATTGAGTGTTGAAATTATATATTGATAAAATTACTTCACTATAAGTAGGATTGATTGAGTAGTGTACTTACATATTGATAAAGAAAACATGCTTAGCTAATATCCTAACACTTCCAACACTTAGAGTTGTAAGTAGAGTGTTTGCATAGTTAGGCATTTTGATCGTCCGTGCAGGCTGATAAAATTATTGTTGTGCCAGAAAAGGTGTTTTGGGTTATATGAAAGAATAAAGAGTGCAGCAGCCAGACTTCCAAATTTGTGGAAGTTTAGCAAAAGGGTTGAGTGTGCAAAACAGCTCGCCACGATTGATGAAGTTACAATGATTGCTGTATTTATCACTGAAATAAAGTTTTTAGATAGCAATTGGTATGAATTAGGTATATTGATACTTAGTGTCAAATGGAACGAAGGGTATGGCAGCAAAATGTGAGAAATGAAATATGAGGGTAGTAAGGTAAACCAAAAACTCATATTAGCCTGGGCAACCGCTAATGAATGAATTCTTGGGAGACCTTTGACCGCTAACTTGTAGCAGAATATATGAAAACCGTTTCCTTTTGTGTAGGTTTTTTTTTTTTTTTTTTTCTTTTTTTTTAAATAACTAACTATAAATTCCATTCAGGCCTATGCAGAAAATAGTTTCTCATAAACGCAAATGGAATTTTATTAATTATGTATTTGACAGGACATCCCTACATGACTAATCCATGAAATACTTCACCTAATATTCTTCTATAATGAATCAAATAAATGTCTGCATTTGAAATTCCCTAAACCTTCTGTCTCGTAATCTGGGCTCTTCTATCAATGCAACCCAAGGGATCTTCGTCGTCACCACCGCTTTCCTTTGAAATGCTTGATCCTGTTTCTGAGGGCTGTTTGCGTAGTTTACTACTTATTCAATTTTGATGTCAGCATTGTTATTTAATAGCGAGTTACTGAATTAGATATCTCAAAAAATAACACATATTACTAAATTTGTCACTTTAACAAGATTGTTTGTCAGTTACATATTAATGAGTATTATATTTCTTATGGAGAAGAAACCGAGCCAGGCATGGATGGACAAAACAGACTATAAGCCTTGAAGGAAAATGCATCGAAGAAAACAGCTTCAAGCGCAGATCCAGCAAGTTCAAAAACGGGGATCCGAAAAAATAGCCAAAGCAGTTGCATGCCTAAAAAGAACTTGTTGAATATAATTATAAACGGCAAAGAAGCTACTGGCTAGAGTAGCAGTAATCAAAAAAGAATATATATTGAAACATCATTTTAAAACGTAAATCTGTTATTGTAATATTCAAATTGATTGCAATAGTAATCCTTTCACTGAAAGAAGAAGAAAAGAAAAACCTGTTAGTCTAGTTTGTAGGGGGTTAGAGTTACCATGTTAGTTGAATGATCTCTAAACAGTTTTACTTATTACAGGTATGCACACTTAAACTTTGTCAATCCTCACTAAATAAAAGTGAATGCAATGTGATTAAATAAATTTAAAACGATAAGCAAAAATAAAGCGGAGTGGTGAGTTAAAATGACCTACAAGTGTTTATCTTACTCCTACAAGCCTGTATGGTTTAATTATCAAGGTTTTTTGACGGAACAACGATTTGTTCAACACATAAAAAACTTAGTGTTCAGCAACTAAGAAGTTTACTAACAAATGATATATATAATTGCTACTTGCTTCTTAATATAGAAAAATACAAACATAAGTATAATCCGCAAACCAAAGTTCAGCAAAATACATTGCCTCACAAACTTCTACCAAGAGATGTAGCAGATTTTGTTGGACCTTAAGCCCCCCTGACACTTGCACGCATTCGTGGCACGCACTGGCACGCATTGATGCGCGAACTCGCGTGAACGAGCCGTGAAAATGTCGTGAACAGTGCGGGAACTCGCGTGCCAGAGCGTACCAATGCGTGCCATGCGGGCCCAAAACTTTGAAATGTTTAAAGTTTGTGGCACGCATTGGCACGCACTAAATGGCCGTGAAATAGTCGTGAACGATGCGCCAACTGGAGTGAACTGGAGTGAACAGTGCGGGAACTGGCGTGAACTGGAGTGAACTGGAGTGAACGATGCGGGAAGTGGCGTGAACTTTATAATGAAGAGAAACAAAAAGGAAACGAAAATATTAATGAAAAGGAAAGAAAAATAAACCTAATAAATTTTTATATTTGCTGTTTTAATGTGAAACAAAATTATATCTTATTTCAAACTATTTCTATAACTTTATAATGAAGAGAAACAAAAAGGAAACGAAAAATTTAATGAAAAGGAAAGAAAAATAAACCTAATAAATTTTTATATTAGCTGTTTGAATGTAAAAATAGAATGATGTCTTATTTCAAACTATTTCTATAACTTTATAATGAAGAGAAACAAAAAGGAAACGAAAAAAAAATAATGAAAAGGAAAGAAAAATATAAACCTAATAATTGTTTATATTTGCTGTTTGAATGTAAAAATAAAATGATGTCTTATTTCATGCACACACTTATTTTCCTCTATTACCAATCAAGACCCAAAACTTTTGTTTTAAATAAAAATGAACTAAAAATAAACCCAAGAAATTTTTAAGTTTGCTGTTTGAATGTAAAAATAAAATGATGTTTTATTTCATCAACATACTTATTCTTTTTTATTACCTTAAAATGAAAGGCAAAACAAATTTTTTCTGTTTGCTGTTTTAATGTAAAAATAAAATGATTTCTTATTTCAACACACTTTTTTCTCTATTACCTTAGAATCAACAGCCTAAAAACTTTTCATGTTTGCTGCTTTTAATGTTAAAATAAAATGCTTTCTTAATACTTGTACATATTTTATGTCTGCTATTTATATGTAAATCAAATGCTTTCTTATTGAAAAAAAAAATAAAGGGCAACAAAAAATACAAACGAAAAAGATACGTTTCTTCTCCTCAATGCAATGGTGTCTCTGACAGAAAGCATTGTTGTCTCTTCCGAAGCCAATCCAAGAATGTCCTCGGGTTGGAGAAGCCCCGTTTTTGTATGGAGTGGCCAATTCGTGAACTGGCGTGAACTGGCGTGAACGATGCGGAAACGATGCGGAATGATGAGGGAACTCGTGTGAACGTGTCGTGAACTTCTCGTGAACTGCGCGTGCCAATTCGTGCCATCGCTGGTGAACGTCACGTGAACGATGCACGAACTGGAGTGAACTGGTCGTGAACAGTGCGGGAAAACCACCAGTGCGTGGCGCGCATCAATGCGTGCCAGTGCATGGCAATAATGCGCGCAAGTGTCAGGCAGGCTTTACCTGACGCCAGAGATGAGAGAGACGCTGCCACTGACATCTCATCTCCGGATATGTTGTAGTGACGGACGTCATCAAGGCTGTCCTGATGGTCTTGGTCCACCTGCAAAATAAAATGTTATATCATAAGGATGTAATGTGGAAGTAAAAAGGCATTTCCTTTTATAACATATTCGCTTGGGAAAAATAATCGTATATGCTCTACTCATAATGTGTACAAAAAGATTAATACTAAAACAACGCTAATGCAAGTAACAAGGCACACACAGACACAAACACACATGTATATATATATATATATATATATATATATATATATATATATATATATATATATAATATATATATATATATATATATATATATATATATATATATATATATATATATATATGTATATATATATATATGCACATATGTTGGACGATATGAATATCAAGAAATTGTTAATGGTGTGTAAGGTGAAGATGGGAGGTGATTTAAATGAATCTAGGTAGATGTAATAAATATCTGAGCAGACAAGTAAAACGTATTAGGCTTTCTGAAGCAAAAAAAAATGAAAAGAGACGTTTTTTATGGAGCAAAGTTATATGGATGAGATGAGAAAAAGTCCCCAGGAAGCACGAGATCGCTTTCTTGGTGAAGGTAAATGCATCAGTGTTTGTACTGAAATGTGAAACTTGACACTGGTAGGTATTATTCAGTGTAGGTGTCTTGACAGGCTGAATATAAGGAACCTCCACAAAGGGTATCGATCTAAATGTAACAGTATTGTTATTCTACTTTTCTCTGCAACTGACCACCTATTATGGAAGACAGCTTAATGATAGGTAATGTCGAAGACTGTAACATGTTCTTTACGATGTTGGTAATCTAAAAATGATTTACTCTAGGACAAGTTAGTGCTTGGGTGTATTTATGTATGTCTGCACGTGTACTGTACAGAAGAATAGTTACATATTCATGTGCGTCTACACCTAAATGGCCCTCGGTACCATGCAGCCCAAAAGAAAAAAAAAATAAATAAATTGCAATGGGAACCGATGCAGAGGTCAGTGTTGCCCAGCGGCCCATAAATCCAGACACAAAGAATAATGGGGCCAAACTGACTATGTCACCATAGGATGTTGTGAATAATGTTAGCATTACCAAACCTAAAGCCTGGCTGTGCAGTGTCAACAAACAGTGGGATCTAATTCACAGCCGTGAGAAATTCGCTAGCTTACCTTGTGAACAGCAAAATTTGTTGTAAACAACATGCAGTTAATAACTTTTATAACAAACATTTCCACTCGAAAAATTATTAAAATACTATTTAGTTAAACATACAGAAACAGCTATTGAAAAATCTTTTGAATAAAAAAAGAACGAATTAATACAGGTTTTTCCTCTCTCTCTCTCTCTCTCTCTCTCTCTCTCTCTCTCTCTCTCTCTCTCTCTCTCTCTCTCCTCTCTCTCTCTCTCTCTCTTTTGAAACAAACCACTGTAGGTAAATGCGCGTTGAAACGATGACCTCTCGTTTCCTATACTTTCTTACTCCAAGGAATCATCAGTAAATGATTGTTTCAATGAAATACATCTCATCTATGATATTTTGAATAAAACTCCATAATTAATTTAGTGATATAACTCTTAGGGGCCAAGCGAGGAATATCTGCCAAATTCGGTGAGAGGAAGGTGTTTAAAGGTTTGGCAGGGAAATTGAAGTCCAGGTAAGCAGTGGAATGGAAATGGAGAACGGTCTTAGATTCCCCATTAAAGAAAATGGCTTTGGGGACTAGAGAGAGAGAGAGAGAGAGAGAGAGAGAGGAGAGAGAGAGAGAGAGAGAGAGAGAGAGAGAGTGTGTTATGAATGTGTTTACGTCAAAGGATGCGAATTAGTTTACAAGGCCGTCCTATTTTAGTTTGATGATATATTTTGACCTAGAATTGATCACTCAAGTCTATTATTATTTTCTCACTCTGCCTTCGCTCCAGCTGTTAGCCGTAACTTGCCACTGAACACAGAATAATATCTTTTTGAAAACTGAGAACACTACAACTTGTTTCCCTGGATCTATAGATTAGGAAGGGGTCAATGCATCGAGAGACTGGGTCGTGTGTGACGACATTTGGCGTCCTTTCTCGTCATTCCAACAGCCAACGCATCAAGATCTTGGTAACCTTCCATTCTCGTTCACAATTGAAGTTAAAAAGATTCTTTTTCATATCGTTATCTTCTCTATTTTACATGGCTCGGGTAATATCATGAGTGGACTGATATCTAAAGAATTTTAAGAATAGGACTACAGTTCACTTGTGATAGGGGGAAAACTTTGGCTACGCATATCTATTGCATGCTTATTTATCTATTGCAAACATGTAATTTGTTTAACGTTTCTCTTTTTCCGTGAAGGTACAAAATCTCTCTCTCTCTCTCTCTCTCTCTCTCTCTCTCTCTCTCTCTCTCTCACTTGGCTTCATCCAACTGAAAGAGAATCTGCTTTTCTTTGCTATATTCGATTGGTTTCAATATTCACTTTCACAATCAATAGCCTCCGTAATAGGTTTCTTGGTGTTCTATCCCATTCTTAGCTTTGCCAGAACAAAATCATAATTATTTGTTAAATAAGAGAAAATGTCTGCTGATTATAATTTATAAGTATGAAGATAGTAATGATTATAGTAAAAACTAGGACAGGCACTCAGTAGAGCGCATACCTTCGCCTATATCATGTATATCACAATATAGGTAATTAAATTCCGCATATTTGGCAATAATTTCATGCAAATCAAATAAACATTGGCCACGGTATGACAAAAAGACGTGTTTGACCTTTTCCTGACGTTGAATTTTGACCCAATCACTCCCAAAATTTAATCAAACTGTCCTTGGATCATGGCCAATCATCTTATTAAAGTTTCATGAGATTCGGTTAAATAATTTTCGAGTTATGCGAATTACAGACAGACAAATAAATACATCTACGCCTAACAAAACATAATATTCCTAACGAAGCTGACGAAGGTAAGACGAGGTTAAGAAATTTATTCAATAATTAGGAGTTTAAACAAACACCCTAATGTTATCTAGAACAACACATATTATGATATCGTTGACAAACAACCATAGAAAAGAGAACGGCAGAGACGATAACAAACACCATTAAACAAATAAAATGTAGGAATTTACAGAGCTGATATTATAGCTTTTAATAAATTCTTTATAGATTTTTGAATTTCCTTTTCCTCTGATAAATGATAGTTTCAAAGCTGAAACAGCAGGTAGCCTGAATTTCACAAGATTTCTTGGGACAGACTTTTTCGATCTTTTGCGCATCAAATTTGAATGAAAATCCGAAGGTTAAAAGTAGAAACTGCAAACACGACTTCCAACAAGATTAAATGCATCTTTCCTATGGCGCAGGTAAGTCCATTTCCGTTAAATGTCTATTGGGAACCGATGAAAAGTGATATTGTCTTTTTTTTTTTTTTTTTCTTCTTTTATTCCCTTTCACGAATTCTTTTGTTTGGATGTACACTCAAATATGCTGTTCTATATTATTTCTCTCCCTCTTGTTTTTTTCAAAGATTTTATAGTTTTTAATTCAGTGTTGTTACTGTTCTTTAGTTATCTTTTTATGTATGTTTCTTTTTCTCTTGTAGTTCATTTATTTCGTTGTTTCCTTTCCTCACTGGGCTATATTTCGATGTTGGAGCTCTTGGACCTATAGCATTCTGCTTTTCTAATAATAATAATAATAATAATAATAATAATAATAATAATAATAATAATAATAATAATGATAATGATAATAATAATGATAATAATAACAACAACAAGGAAGAGACTGACGTTGAATTGCTCACAATGGTCGAAAGACTCCATGGGGTTGGATGGACTGGACACTAGCAGATATTTCTGTCAGCTAGTGTCTCGAGGATTAATGTGGCTTAATACAAGATTTAAACAAGGGAAAATAGAATATAAGGCTCTTTAAGATAAAATTGCCATGCTTTATAAATATGGTATGCTCAGCTTCAAGAAGAAAGTGTAGGTGTCTTGGAGGCAGATACAGACTAATTAAAGATAACTAATTGATAAAGAAGTGCAACTAATTGTTATTTTCTTGAGTTCCTCTTATGCAAATGAGCGAAACTGAAACTCGATATGTAAGAAGCAACATCAGGTTACTCAGTACCTAAGAAAGGATCACAAAGAACGAGTGAGATACGATATAGTATGACCACCTGATTACTCCTTAACAGATATTTCCTAATTATCAGGAAGAACATTATATTACTTTACATATTGCAGAGAATGCTTCTTAAAAATGTGTCGGATCAATATGAAGGTATTTCAAAGGGCCCCTTTGTTAGCATTCAAAGCAGGATGATATAATCTGAAGGGCTCACCAGGAAAAAGTTAGTCAGTGAGGAAAGATAATACGAAAATGATTAAACTATATGAGAAGTAATGAGAGAAAAAAAAATCAACGTTGTCTTATTCTCTTGTTCAAGATATCACATCTCAAACAGATAATTTCAAAATGTTCTCTGATATCACGTTCAGTGTACAGTATATAGTGAAGGGAAATTATGTTGTGTTGTAGAGAGTAATAGTATTTATCAAAGAAGCGTCTTTTACTTTAGTTTTAAGGAAAGACCAAACTACGCCTAAAAGCCGACTTTTTATTTGTAGTCATTATTAGTTACTGTATCTATCAGTTTAGGCTTGGCAGCTGCATCAGAATTGAGTAGATGTTGAGAATACAGTCAGCTGGGTTTTCGTCTGCCTGTGATACAATAGACTGAATCACTAACTTTTTGTGAATTAAATCTCGTCTTAAACCTTGAGAGAGAGAGAGAGAGAGAGAGAGAGAGAGGAGAGAGAGAGAGAGAGAGAGAGAGAGAGAGAGAGAGAGAGAGAGAGAGAGAGAGAGAGAGAGTACTTTCATTTGTCGTCTTGAAAGAAAGGATATAAGGACTCATTCAATTTATCCTAATTGGATTATTCAAATTATTGGTATTTCAGGGTTTTGACTTAGAAAGCAATTCACTCTTACGTGTCAAATACAGTGCAAAACGTCAATATATGAAATAACTATGGTAAACTAATTTCTTCTTGCGAAAACAATGAAAAATACCAATATGAAATATTTGAATATGGAAAAAATGCAAGTATTTTCTATCATTATTAAGAACATTAATAACTTAAAATTTTCTTCTGATATCTCTCTCTCTCTCTCTCTCTCTCTCCTCTCTCTCTCTCTCTCTCTCTCTCTCTCTCTCTCTCTCTCGAGTTTTTAACTGATAAATTTAAGGGAAACAATAATGATGCATCAAACTAGTATTGGGAAATTTGCTATTCCGTTCAAATGAATACACCCAACAATAATCACGATTAAATATAATTTTTATTTATCTACTATTATTTAACGTACTCATAATTATTCGAAGTGCGAGTTGTCATACATCTCTGAAGAATAAAGATTAAATAAGTTTGGAACATGCTACTGGTGGTAAAGTTTGTTCACATAATTTGCATAGACATGAGTACCAGTTTTTCTTATTAATTTTCAGTTAACGTGTCGATGTTACTAATACATCTGTACTATATCTAAAGGTTCGTATTTTCTTCGTGGTAAAATAGACATAAATCCGTACTTATTCCATACTGCCACACTCGTACTATGAACCCACCATCCCTGTGCGTGATCGTGGTATAGGAGAAGGATCCCTGTTCTTTTTAAAAACAATTTTGATATGAAAATAAAACGCACAAATGTTTTCAAAATGCCTTTTCCTCTATGAGAGAAAAACATTGAATTCTGGAGGAGAGTTTCATGCCGAATTTTTAAACAACTAATTGTTTCCCGACTGGTTTTAGCTCCATGAGTGGAGTCTAGTTAGAATAGCAAATTGCATGAATGACAAAGATTCTGTGCCCTCAGCCAGATAAAATCATGAATTTTGTACAGCAGAAATAGAAAGGAAGAAAAGTTTCATGTTTTCCTCTTACTGGTTACGAAGAAATCGAAAATGCAAAAGAAAATCAGAATTTTTAGCAACAAACGCTTCTACCATTGCGACATAAGAGAGTTATCAACAAACGCACGTGCTGAAGTAACAATTATTTATTTATTTAAAATAAAAAGATTATTGCGATAGGTAAACAAATATCATGTGTTACTCAGATCTAGAGATAATAAGAAATTTTATCACAAAAAAAAAAAAAAGACATCTTTTTGTAAAGACGAGAAATACTATACCATACACGATTAGATGCCAATTAAGAAACATGATGCCAAAGTTTGAGATTTGAAAAAGAGCAACATCACATATTCCTGAAATCCTAAGATAAAGCATTTCTAGAATATAACTAATAAAATGTACTTCCCTTACAAATAATCCATAAATAATATGCATCAGTATATCAGGGTCGCGTTATCAATGGAATTTTTATTTCAATTTACGTCTTGATTTAGTGGAGTTTCAATCTGCATAAACGATATCATTACGTTTTCATATTTTGTGTTTTTATGGTTAAGATTTGCACACACACACACACACACACACACACACACACACACACACACATATATATATATATATATATATATATATATATATATATATATATATATATATATATATATATATATATCCATTGTGTAAAGGTTTCTTTTATTTTCAGTTTATAAAAGGAAACTTCTGTAGTTTTGCCTAGTTTGGGATTGATGCTCATACTTAAATGTTTTTAAGCATCAGGTTTTGAAAACACACACATAAAATAAATATACAATAAAATTCCATGTGCCCTAGATACAGATAATAACTTAAGTACTTTTAATAGTGTTGCTAGAATATACCTTTCCCTCTCTCGCGAGAGAGCTCATTACTCCTTTAAACGTTTACTTTCATCAAGAAAAACTATCTTCGAAATTTAGGTGTGACACAGATCTCTTTATTAATAGTTTTGGATTTTATGACAATGGCCTTAAATTCAAACTCCTTATACAGTCCAAATCATATGGAGGTCACCATGTTATTCCATGTAATATCTAATTTAAAATGTGGCTAGTCACAAAACTTTGTTTGCGAACATACAGACTTCCAGCAATGTAAATAGTCCTACCAGTCTTGGTCTGTTGAAGTGAGGTTGAATTACTGAAGAAATTTGTCTCTTGACCTCATAAGTAGGTGATACGATTTGATCTCTGAGGCATAAGCTATGGAATCATACTACCACTCAGCATCTTTCTATATTAAATATATAAAAGAGTTTGATGCTACCAGAATGATCAGATGCGAACTCGGTTCAAATGTTCTTTCTTTCGTTGCATTTTTGGGGCTTTGCTATTCCATGTTATTTCAGAATAGGTTGAGATTTATTTATTCTAACTGAGGAGACCAGGGGGCATGTGGCTGATTTTCCTTTATCCTTTGATTTAGGATATTTTAGTAAATTTTTTGTTAAGTTCCTTTATAATTAGGTTTGTAATTTTCCATAACATCCAATTTTGACTACTCATTGTAAATTTTTAACTAAGAATAGTATTGAGTGCTGTACTTATATATTGATATAGCTACTGAACTAAAATTAGGATTGATTGAGTGGCCAATAACTTAAAAGTTCCAACACTTGGAGTTTTAAGTAAAGTGTTGGCGTAGTTTGGTATTTTGACAAGTAATTTGATCATCCGTGCAGGCTGATAAAATTTGTGTTGTGCCAGACGAAGTGTTTTGAGTTATATGAAAAAATATAGAGCCCAGCTGACTTGACTAGATTTCCAAGTCTGAGGAAGTTTAGAAACTCGTCCCAATTGATGAAGTTGCAAAGATTGTGGGATTTATCACTGGAATAAAGTGTCTAGATAGCAATTGGCATAGATTAGGTATACTGATACTTTGTATCAAATGGAACTAAGGGTATAGAAGCAAAATGTGAGAAATGAAATGTGAAGGTAGTAAGGTAAGCCAAAACCTCCGGATAGCCTGGGAAACTACCACTGAAGGAATTTTTGAGAGACCTTTGTACACTACCTTGTAGCAGAAAATTCGAAAACCGTTTTCTATAGTGTAGCGATGAAATCGTCGTTTGTTTATTTTTTTAATTTTTTTTTTTTTATTTTTTTTTAGTTTTCACTGATATTGTATTGTGGTCTGGAGTCCTCTTCGACCCATGAAATTGTAGAGCATTGAGAAGAAAAACAGTAAAGAATAGGAAATACAAAAGCATCATGTTCCAAGAAGTCTGTACATCGTGTCTAAAAAGTCTGATCTAGATACAAAGCTGTCACATTCGGGGCCTTTGAATTACAATTATATCCCTACTAAGCCATGGTTTTTCAATAGGAATAAAATTAACATATATAACTATGAAAAATAATGGTATTTGTTGAACATTAGTTCAGTCTTGATTGACTTAATTTCAGAAAGTACAAAGGCTGAGCTTCTATGAGCATGCAAACATTAGAATGGCTGAATACCTTATTATAGTTTCCGTTCAGACCTATGAAGAAGATAGTTTCTGACAAACAATTTTTTTTTTTTTTTTTTTTTTTTTTTTTTAGCAATTTTGCATTTGACTGAAGGACATCCCTACATGATCAGTCCATGACCTGTTTCATCCAATGTTCTTCTACAATGAATTAAATGAATATCATCTGCATTTAAAACCCTCTAAACCTTCTGTCTCATATTCTGGTCTCTTCCATCAAAGTAACCTAAGGGAATTTCGTCGTCGACACTATTTTCCTTCCAAGTACGCGATCCTCAGTTTCTGAAGGCTTTTTGCGCAATTAACTACTTATTTTATTTTGATGCAGCAGTAGCGAGTTATTGAATTAGATATCTCTGAAGGAATAGTCTACTGTATATTATCAAACTTGTCACTTTCACAAGATTATGTTTTTCCGTTACATACTATTGAGTATTATATTTCTTATGGAGAAGAAACTAAGCCAGGCCTAGATGCACAAAATAGGCTAAGCCCTGAAGGAAAGTGCATCGAAGAAATGAGCGTCATTCGTAGATCCTGCAAGTTCAAAAAGGGAGGACCGAAAAGATAATCAAAGCAGCTGCCTCCCCTAAAGAGCTTATTGATTACATTCATATAAACCAAAGAAATTACTG
>NC_090730.1:111197794-111215294 GCF_036898095.1 Palaemon carinicauda | reverse complement strand
AGGATATTCTAACTACATGTAAGAAAAAGGAATGGACATTAGCAGGATATATAATGCGAGTGACAGATAATAGGTGGATACTAAGAATAACTGAATGGTTCCCTAGAGATTTCAAAAGAAACAGGGGAACGAATAAAAGACGATGGTCTGACAAAATAAGAAAATTTGCGGGTATAAACTGGCATGGAAAGACCATAAACAAACGGGAATGGAAGGACATATATTAGGCCTTTGTTCTGCATTGGACTATTAACGGCTGATGATGATGATTATACATCATATGAACGTGAATTTGAGCTTAAGTACATGAGCATAAAGAAATAACAATAAGAGGTAATTGTTTAATGTTTACATAACCTTCAGATAAATATTGAAATGCCTTAGTTTCAACATTCATCATAAGAGAAGCCATTCATTATCATAAAACTTAAAGTAAAGGTAATTTGGTGATGTTTTTAGAGAGGAGATTTTCTAATAATTAAAGAAAGGGAGAAACAATAATTTTTCCAGACGAAGGTTTTCTATCCTCGGCCAAATATAAATCCGAAAAAAATATTGTCAAGTATAATTAGAAATATAGATTGATAATTATCATATATATTGTGAAATTGTAATAAATTTTACTAGAATTTATTTTTTTAAACTGAAAGACCAAGGCAGTGTCACCGGATTCAAAGTCAAGGCACAAGCTAAGCCAGGGGGATCGGGGAAATGTCTTTGAGACTTTCAATACTTTTTATGTACTGTCACTCTACTTTTATGTATAATGAATGAGGGACTAATTATTGGAAAGAACGACTAGAGAGAGAGAGAGAGAGAGAGAGAGAGAGAGAGAGAGAGAGAGAGAGAGAGAGAGAGAGAGATAAACAGTGATTTTTTTTCTTTGTTTTCATTAATCTGTAACGTAAAAGAGGATTTTGGAATTCAATTTCTTCTTCAAGTTAAGTTAATTCTTTAAAATGTGTTCCATCAGTTTCCTTAGAGAACGTTACGCTAATGTATTGAAAGTGTAGTTAGATCTTAAACATATAAATACAAGAGTAGGTGAATAATCTTATATGTCAATTTATGCGATGACAGAACTCTGGTATTGGTCAATTAATAAAATATCTTCTGTAAAATGAAAGGGTTAAACCTGAATCTAAATTTCTTTCTGATTACTTTAAAACAATACATGTTGATACTGGTATCACTACTATTTTTCTTGTCACTGCTCCATTTTACCGTTCTTTATTTCGTATTCCGTGTGCCTTCCTCAGGAGGATACAAAGATCCTCTAAATCTAAAGAAAGCCATAGGAGGCACGCTCTCACTTATTCACTATGCAAACAATGCCAAGGAATAGAAACACAAAGAAGATTCCTTTTCAGAAGAAAATAAAACAAGGACGAAGTATTAAAAAAAAAAAAATCCCGGAATCTGCTCCAAGCAACACCCAAGGGAAAACTACCTGAATCCTCCATTTTTGTAAAGGCAAGGAAGACGGCCTCGTCGATGCAGAATAGAAGAATTCTTTATGCCCCCCCCCCCCACAGGAATCTTGGGCATAAAATAAACCAATGTTCGTCACGGGAATTTTAACATATATTAAAAAAACCCAAGAAGTAACTGTAAACTGTTTTGATTAGGTGATCTGGCGTCGTGCTGACTGTTGTTATCGTCGTTGGAAATAATTTATTGTTTTGAATATTTTAGCTGAAAATCGGGCTATATTCATAGAGTCCTTCCTTATACTTGTACCGTGCAATATACTGTATATAAGAAATATGAAACATTGGCAATGAATCAAAATCTTTGGAGAATGTTACAGTTAATGCGAATTTAAAAACTACTAAATTATGCTATATTTTTTCTTCTTGGCTAAGGTTATTATAAGGTAATCGCTACCTTGTCTTACCTCTTTGCTAGTGCAGTAGTAACGAGTTCGTCTGACATTCACATGACAGCAGATCAATTTAAGCCCAGGACCGTGAGTATAAGCTGTTTACTTAGGAGGCTACTGCTGTGGTTGGGCACCACATTGTCATGTTTCAATTCTGTTGAGCATCTATTCTGATGAAACTGGAACTGAAACCAGACGTATTTACTTTTACCTTTAGAAGGGTATCATCCTTCAAGTAAAATTTTAAATGTCAACCTAAATTCAATTCACCTTTGGAACACAATATCGAATCATGTGCTCTGACTAGTTTCTAGAGAAAAAACATATACAAATTATTACGGGTTAACTTAATAAGGCAAAACAAGATATAGATAAATATTACTTTTTGCCCTTGACACGACGAGCGCGGTTACATTTCTACTTAAAGTTTAGCAGCAGCAAATCAATTCTCCTTCGATATAGGATGCACCATGATTCTATGTTTTGCGGACATTGAGCTTCTTGGAATTCCTGACTCTTTCTTCCTAATTTTCCTTTCAGCCTATTCATTGAACCCTTTGACCTAATGCTTTTGAATTTACCTTTTCATAAAAGTATGGCCAACTCTTTATATGAGACTAAATTATCTTGAAACACTCTTATATAACTTTTTGCGTAGCAAAACCTTTTCACCAACTACAAAAGTTTCTCTTAACTGCTTCAAACCTTTGTAATGAATATTCACTATTCATTTTCATAAAAGAGCCCCGATGCATCGGTCTTTATATCATGTATTTGTCTTCAAAAGACAAACCAAGTTCCGTTGGATATATACTGCACATACACTCATACCACTCTCATGTACGACGAAGAGTGTATTCTTTTCCTCCCGAGGTTCTTCTTACCGAATCAATTTCTTATATTTAATTTTTGTTACAATAGGACAGTTTTGCTCACAACAATTATTTTTCTCATATTATTGGAATCCGAGTGCCCTGTGCAATCATTATCCAAATGATCAATCAGCAGCTTCATCATCACATGACTGGATAATCACCTTCCTTAATTTCTGCACCGACTCCTCGTCCCTTTGAAACGGTTTTTTGATATAGGATGCTAATGATAAGTTTTTGTGTAGTCATATGGCACTTATCAGTAGTATCAAGTGCCTGAGCTGTGGTAGTTTTTGTATGATAAGGGAAGAAACCTCAGGTTTTGAGGGGTCACAATGAATTTCGTTTCTGACTACGTTAGCGTTTTTTTTGTTATCCATTACATATTTTGAGCCATGGAAAATAGTCATTTTCATTAATCGCTTCCTCTACCACATCTGGGATCATTGGACTATAGTGAATAACCTCAGATCCATACTTCCAAACAATTAGGTAAGGCACTATTAAGGACATTGTGCCTCGTGTGGGATTGCAAAGGGGTAAAGGCTCTTTCCTGGTATGTAATGTTGATTATGTCACAACTTCTTCAGTTAGGGTGGGTAGGGTCCCCTAGGTTAGGTCAGTAGCCTGACGACTGGACGAAAGACATTTGGTTGTCTGCTAGCTGGTCGAAGATATTTTGTCGAAAAGAACATTTAGTCGAACTATTTGTTGACAGGAAAATTGGTCGGAAGAGAATATTGAAAATAACGGAGGCAAAATGTCGGAACTCAAATATTGCAATCACTATTATGAGTATTTTAGGATGGAATCTAAAGGTAGTCGGAAACATACACAATCAGCAATACACACACTCATATACTGCGAAAATGAAAACGATTGATCCCGGGATTGATGGTCAGCGTTTAGAATTCTTGGCTCTAAAATGCGAATAGTTTTGTGACGGTACATTTGATTGTGTACCGATTGGATCTCAGTTGTATACCATTCATACACAAGTTGCTGATAATAAAATATTACCGTTAACAAACACGAAGGACAAAGAGGCATATGATATAATATTCTGTTTTGTAAAACAAGCTAGAAATCGGTGTTTCTATTCATCTATATTTTGAACCAGCAGCTATAGAAACCATTAGAAAATTTTCCTCAGATGCTATTTTTTGTGGTTGTTTCTTCCATTTTGCACAGAGTCTGTGGAGAAAGATTCAATCATATAGTCTCCAAACATAGAACAGAAAGGTAAAGGCTGATGAAGCGTTAGGTGAATTCGTAATTCACTTCGAAACTACATGAATAGCAATAACGGAGTGAGGCAGCATAAGAAGGAGACCAACTTTTGAAATGTGATTTTAGTTTACAGTAAACAACTTACCCCGAGCAAATAACTCCTTCAAAAACTGACTTAGACAGATTCGGCAACAAACGCGTGATAAGATTTTATTAGAACCTGTCGCAATGGGAATGAATATTTTTAGACACAACAATACTTATGTTCGAGTAAGTGTGCGTTTGAAAATACATGTACGAAATCACACCATAAACAATGGCTTAAATTTTCTAAAAGGAGTTGGACATAATTTATAAAATTACTTAAATTATTCTTATTTACACTAAAATATTAAGGTTTCACATTTCTTGTTTTGTAATAAGCATTTTTCTTTGTATTACTAAAATTCAAGAAATTAATAAAGGTCAACTTCCATTTGACTTGTTTTTTCATAAATATTTTTTGTTATTTTAAAGCTTGCTTCCTTATATTATTTAAGGTTTCGGCGAATTGTCGTTCTACTAATTGTCAGTTCGACAAGTTGGTTTAATACAAATTGGTTTTCGACCTCTTATCTTCCCGCAAAAGGTCTGCATTAGGTCATATTCCTTTGTTTATATCATTGGGATTTTTTTTTTTTTTTTTTTTTTTTTTTTTTGCATAATTTACGATGTTTCAGGTGGTTTTATTACCCTTTTCTCCGATAGGTCTTATGGTTTTGGACTTTGGGAAAATGGTTTACTTAAAACCGAATAATTTTCGACACAATGGGATATGCAAATCGTTTGAAACATTATATATATATATATATATATATATATATATATATATATATATATATATATATATATATATATATATATATATATATATATAAATATATATATATATATATATATATATATATATATATATATATTTATATATATATATATATATATATATATATATATATATATATATATATATATATATATATATATATATATATATATATATATATATATTTATATATATAAATATATTTATATATATATATATACATATATATATATATATATATATATATATATATATATATATATATATATATATATATATATATATATATATATATATATATATATATATTAGATTTATGAGAAGCCGAGGTAATGTATATATCTTTAGTTTCATCCAAATCTTTTGCAGTAACCCATTACGTTTCATTTACCTATTCTATGACTCCTCTTCCTGGCTTCGTTTATGATGAATATTCATGAATATTTATACGAAGCAAATGCATTCATTGGTTTGAATTCCTGATTTTTATTAATCATACAAGTCTCATTATCTTCACATTGATATTTAACGTTCTCTTCTTGAAAACATATTTACTCTTTTATTAGTACAAGCTGTCTCTCTTTGCTATCTTCAGTCAGTGCTGTGTCATTGAAAATATCTATACCTGTATTCATTCCGTTAATTTCATAAGTAAGCGTATTGAACAGTGATGTTGAAATATCACACCCTGGCTTTCCGATAATTTTTAAGATAATCTTTTAAGTCTCCCATCTATATGATTTAACAAGATTCTGCAGAAAAGGTAAATCACTCTTAACCACTTCTATGATAATTCAAATTTTTCTACCACTCACCACCATTTTCTTTAATTAATTATATCGTAAGCTTTTGCTATCCGTGTGTGCTTCTTATAGCTATTGACTTACATTATGCTTTGAAATTTACCTTTTAGTTTTTTTTCCCTAACAAATGTTTGACCAATACACTCCCTCCCTTGTAAAAACCAACAGTTGTTTTCTCATTTTAATTTTTCATTTTATGTTTCTTACTTCTCAATCCCAATTCTACCAGGTTCTAACACATCCCATAGTTTACTAAATGACAAAATACACCAATAATTATAACTTTCACTTCTATTAACTTCAATAACTTTCTGACAGATGGAGAGTTTTTTTTTTCTTTTTTCAAAAACCAAGCAAGAGCTGTCGTTTGTCATTAAAAACCGCCACACACTTTCCCATCACTGGTGACTCCTAAGCGTAAAGTACGGTAAATACAGCTAAAAGTTCCGGGTAATTTATGTGACGGAAAAGCACCTGGTATGGATGGTGTGAGGGCTGAGATATCAAATGAAAGGGATGTAATTGTGCTGGAAAAGTTGGCAAGATTCTTAAATATAAGGTTCATGTTATCAATGGTCCCAGTGGACAGGGTGTGTGCTTATGTTGTTCTGCTACACGAAAGTAGGGGAGACGTGAATAAGTGTTGTAATTCTATGGATATTAATATGTCGAGCGTGGTTGGAATAGTGTAGGGTAGAGTTTTAATTAATAGGATTAGGGATAAAATAGAGGATGTAATCTTAGAAGTGTAGGGGGTTTAGAAGAGGTAGGGGATATATAGATCAGATTTTTATGGTTAGGGATATATGAGAGAAATATTCAGCCATAGGTAAGGATGTATATGTTGCATTTATGAATCTGGAGAGAACTTATGATAGAGTTGATTGGGGAGCGATGTAGAATGTGAGGATTCTATAAAGATTGGTGGAAGATTGTTGCAATTCTACCAGGTTCTAACACATCCCATAGTTTACTAAATGACAAAATACACCTATTATTATAACCATCACCTCTATTACCTTCAATAACTTTCTCACAGATGGAGATTTTTTTTTTTTTTTTTTTTTTTTTTTTTTTCAAAATCTAAGCAAGAGCTGTCGTTTGTCATTAAAAACTGCCACACACTCCCCCATCACTGGTGACTCCTAAGCATAAAGCATGGTAAATACAGCTAAAAGTTCTGGGTAATTTACGTGACAGAAAAGCACCTGGTATGGATGGTGTGAGGGCTGAGATATTAAATGAAAGGGATGTGACTGTGCTGGAATAGTGTATGGTAGAGTTTTAATTAATAGGATTAGGGATAAAATAGAGGATGTAATCTTAGAAGTGCAGGGGGTTTAGAAGAGGTAGGTGATATATAGATCATATTTTTATGGTTAGAGATATATAAGAGAAATATTCAGCGATAGGTAAGGATATATATGTAGTATTTATGAATCTGGAGAGAACTTATGATAGAGTTGATTGGGGAGCGATGTAGAATGTGAGGATTTTATAAAGATTGGTGGAAGATTGTTGCAAGTAGTGAAGAGTTTATATATAGGCAGTAAAACATGTGTTAAGATAGGGAATGAAGTGAGTGATTGGATTCAAGTGAGAGTGGGGCGCAAACAGGGATGTGTGTTGTCGCCAGGATTGTTCAATTTGTCTTAATAGACCTGTACGCGAGGTGAATGCTCGAGTGCTTAGTCAATTCTTGGAAATGATAAATTTGAGTGATCACGAGTGAGAGGGGAATCAGTTGTTTGTAGATGATACTGTATTGGTTGCAGACTTGGAGGAGAAGCTGTGTCGATAGTGACAGAGTTTGGGAGGGTGTTTGAGAGAAGGATCTTGCAAGTTCATTTGAGTAAGAGTAAGGTTATGAGATGAACGAGAAGGGGGGTTGTGCTAGATTGAATGTCAAGTTGAATGTAGTTATTTGTGGAAGTAGATCAGTCTAAGTACCTAGGTTCTGTTGTTGCTGCAAACAGTGGAGTAGAAGCAGATGTACATCAAAGAGTGAATGAAGTTAGTATGCAGTCGTGGGCAGCAAAGGGAACGGTAAAAGTTGGAGAGGTATGGTTGTGATGTAAAAAGAGTTCTGTGTGAGAAAGTGATTGTACTAACTGTGATATATAGATCAGAGTTGTGGGGAATGAAAATCATGGAGATACAGGAATTGAATGTGTTCAAGATGAAGTGTCGGACGAGTATGGTTAGTGTATCTCGATTGGATAGGTTTAGGAATGAAGTAGTGAGTGTAAGAATAGGTGGGAAAAATGAAATAGCATAGAGAGTGGATATTAATGTGTTGAAGTGGTTTGGCCATGGGGAGAGGATGGAAAATGGTTGCCTGCTGAAGAAGGTGATGGAGGCAAAGGTTAGTTGAAGAGGTGCGAGAGGAAGGCCAAGTTTTGGATGGATGGATGGAGTGAAGAAAGCCTTGCTGACAGGAGGATAGAGGTGAGAGAGGCAAAAGAGAGTGCTAGAAATAAGAATGAATGGCACACGACTGTGACGCCGCTCGTATAGAGACTGCTGCTACCTTGGGTAAGGTAAAGATAGTAGAAGAGTCAGCATAAGAAGCTTCATTTGTGATGCAAATCAGGGGAGAGTTTACTGTGGCACCCTTGCAGTATCAACTAAACTTGCCCGAATCCCTATTCAGGCAAAGAGAAACGATGAAAAAAATCCTGTTTTGTTGCGTTTTTGTCGGCTACCTCCCAAAATTATGGTAGGTAGAATAGAATAAGATTTCCTTTTGTCACTCTACATGGATGTACGAGTTTGAATTGGTGTTTTGGGTAATTTAAGGTACCTGAAAATTTGTATTGGGTTATTTACCAACATGGCATTTAGTAACTTTAGCTTTTCTCAATCTGGAACTCTATTGTTGTGTGAAAGGAGGAGACAAGTTTACTCTAGCTTTTAGTAACAATCCTTCAGGTTTTTTTTTTTCCTTTAAAGTTAGGTTTTTAGTTTGGTTAATCTATCCTCTCTTATCCTTCTCCTTCAGGAAATGGGGTTCAACCAAAGAAGTTCCTTTATTCTTTCAATTCTTCAGCCTATTTTAAGCCCTCTCTATGTCCCATATAGTCACATCTAAAACCATTCTCTAGATTACACAATCAATTTTCCTGATTATGTCATTCAGTTTTATAACATTATTATTCATATATTCTGTGGAGGATAGATTTTTCATTTTTTTTTATTCATTATTGTTAACAAGGGAAGCATTCTTACAATTTGCCCTGATGCATTTGGAACACATTTCCATGCAGTCCAGTCTCGATTTCTATACATGTATCTTTTACCACATCCTATGTTACAACCACATGAAATAATGCATAGGTTTTGAGGATGAGCTGGACCTTTGTTATAAAATATTGGATTTAGCGTACCACCACAGAGCTTCCAGCCCCAATTGATTTGTTCACATTGCTCTACATTCCCTAGCCACTTCTGAACTGTGATGTAAGCATGTTATGCATAGAATTTGCAGAGTATGTGGGAGGAAGGCTAGCTAGGACAGATGCTGAAAAGATGTTATCATCTTCTTTCAATAAAAAGAAAAACCTCAACTTATCTAGAGTTGTCGAGCAAACATTTGTACAATACATCATAAGAAGAGGAAGGCTAGCAAGGAGAGATGCTGTAAAGATGTCATCATCTTCTTCCAATAAAAAGATAAACGATAATCCTCAACTTATCCAGAGTTGTTGAGCAAGTATTTGTACAATATATCTTAAGAAGAGACAGTTCACCAGCTCTCGCAATGTCACATGCTGCATCTGGCCTTTTGAAGACATAAAGGAACTGTCATTCCTCTCTGATAAACAATTTTGAAGCCTTCTTTTTCCAGATATTGTAGGGTGTAGATACCGAGTCTCCCCTGTAACTGCATGAGTAACAAACAAGGGATCCCTTGCCCATGAATAACTAGATATTGAATGCTACCAATAACTTCAGTTGTAGTGCTACATATAAGAAAGCGTTCATCTCTTGTACTCTGGGGGCATGCAATGCCTGGAGTTGCAAACAACATCAATTTAGCAATAAAGCTTGCCATATTTTTACTATATGCTAAAATTTAGTGTTGTTTGCCCATTACCTGCATACACAGTTCAAACAAAATGTCTAGGGATACATTTTGGTGTTGGGCATGGCAGCTTTGTTTTACTACCTTTTCGACATGCTAAAATCAGGGTATCAATCAAGCATATGATAGAATCAGGTTCATAGTTGTTGATGACATAATAGTCCTGGACCTATCTGTTGGTCCCATGTGCAAAATGGTGTTGAGTGGATTTCTCAACTGAACTCGATTTAGGGGTCCTTGGACATGGAAAAACACTGAGTTACTTGTCTGTAATCACGCAATGAATGACGCTATGGCCCATTCCCATACGGCTGCTACTCGTTGACAAAATAATACTTATTTTTTGTATTATTTGGGTTTATTGTACTTTTAATATATCTAATATACCTAACCTGAGTGTGGGGAATTAATTTCCGGTATCATTTTAAACATTTAGTGATATTAGCCATTGAATGTAATGTTATCCTTGTCAAAACCTCCCTTTTACTAATTGAATCTCACAATTTACTTTCAGTTGTTTCTTTTCAGAAATGTGCATGATATTCTGGAATTTTAAAGTCGCATCTCAGTGATCATTATGGAGAATTCAGCGCCACCAATACCAGGATCCAGTAATTTGATTTTGGTCACCTCAGTGGGAGAGGAGAATGTAATCAATCAAACAAAAAGTTTTATCTCTCAGGAAGAAAGCAAAGAACCTATACCTAGTGAAAAGACTGGACATTTAAAGATAAAAAGATCTGCAAATAATTTATAATGTTATTGTTTCAAAGCACATGTGTTGCAATGGATAAAGAGACAGAGGTATGTTTGTTTACCATAATACTAACAAATGCTACGAATCCTATACATATTCCAGTAAACCTAAAGCTGAGTGCAACACAAAAAGTAAGTATACTGAAAGTGTTGGATTTAGTAAAACCCTTTGTAAAAGTGTTGTACTTTTCGCACCTCCTAGTTGTAAGTAAGACCCAAGATTGTTGCTCCACAATATTTAGTATGTGTAAATAATGAATGTAAGAAATGCCGTGAAAAATTCAGAACCTGTGAGTATAAGAGTGCCAAGAAATTGATTGATGCTGCAATGATGAAGGAAGCTCTGTCAAAACAATTGTCTCTGCATATATAATGTCACAACTTATGCTATCAAAATTACATGTGTAAATACGAACGTGACGTCAAACCTGTAACTCCAGAAGGAATAACTTCCATCAATACTAAGCCTGTCTTGTTCAAACACTCCCATATTTTGACAAAGTTCTGATGAGAGGAGATCGTTGTACTATGGCTGATATTGTAGAGTTTGCTTGAAGTCTGTTGAAGGAAGGTGAGGTACTTACAAGAGCCTTTGAAATCACAATATGAAACAATCGATCCTCTTTCTTAATGGGGATTTTGTTAAAATTTGTTCAAACAGTTGAGTGAAGGAATCTGACCTATCTTTTTTTTTTTTACATCTGACATTACAGTTGCTGAATCTCAGTCAAATTCTTCCACATGTTGCGCTGAAAAATTGTTCACTGTTTAATGGTGACCTCCCTTCTCAAGCCAAATTTTTACTGGTTAGGGAGATTGAATCTCAACTTGACATCAGCCAAAGTAGTCAAAATTCTCCTCGTGCCACTCTTGTTGTGATAGACTTCATGTCAAAAATAAGGCAGATGCCTCTGGCAAAATTTCCTAATATGTGTGCTGCCATAGATGCAATCCTTTCCTCAGTGTCATGACTCTCCAATGAGACAAAATCTGTCAATTCTTGTATATGACTTTTACACCGAGTTTTCTCTCAAAGCAAGTGAGTGTATGGGTTGCACGGATACATCATCAGGCTTTGTGATGCATGTGGATTAGGTTGCTCGTTTGAAGTATTGCAAGAGAATTATTGTAGCATGTAATGACACACATCTGTGCATTTCTCCTTCATTACACTCCATATCTCCAAACACTGGGATTGAAAGAAAAGTGGTAACAGTATGTTACTAGTGAATAAAGCCGCATGATTCCATTGCAAAAGTGAGTTCTTGCCTTGGAGCCCCACTAGTAAAGGTAATGATAATATCACACATTATAACATGAGATGACTGCATGAATAAGGTGGGAACCAAGCATGCAGCTTTGGCGTGTGGCCCAGTGCAGTATCTGACTTACTTTGGTGGTGAACCAGATACCTTGTCAAAATAAGATGCAGCATTAGTAGAGAAATACTTGTGACATGTTTAGTCAGTAGCAAGATCAAATACGACTGCCAAGACTTATGATCAGTTGAGGGTTGAGGCCTATGCAGGTTGCAGGGCTTGAATAGAATCACTCCCTGCTACAAGTAGTGTTATTAGAGGCCACACTGAACAAGGTTTTTTTTCTCTGGTTACCAAGGAACACAAATTGATTGTAAGAATCGAAGAACATAGTATAGTACGTGAACCAGTGGAGCATGAATGGAAGGAATATTTTGGTACACCTCTGTTATCAAAATTCATGAAGCCTTTACCGATAACTCTGGTCACAACTTACAAATGTGTAGGCAAGTACATCTCTCAAGTCTGTGCGTGCCATTCTAGTTCAGCATGTGATTTCTTTCCATGAAAAACAAAGATGGATCCTCATGTAAAAACATGTCCTTTAATTATAATTATTTGAACAGTTGCACCATAGTGATTATAGGAATGTGATATCCGGTGTTCCACAGGGTAGTGTTCTTGGCCCGTTACTTTTTATACTATATACACATGACATGTGGTTTGGCCTAGAAAACAAGCTTGTTGCATATGCAGATGATGCTACTCTCTTTGCATCAATTCCATCCCCTGAAAGTAGATCTAGGGTTGGTGAATCCCTTAATAGAGATTTAGCTAGAATTAGTGCATGGTGCAAATTATGGGGTATGAAGTTGAATCCTAACAAAACTCAAAGTATGATTGTAAGTAGGTCAAGGACGGTGGCTCCTCAACATCCGGATCTCAGTATTGATAATGTTTCTTTAAATATGTATGACTCTTTCAAAATTTTAGGTGTGATTCTCGACAGTAAATTTACTTTTGAGAAACATAAGGTCTGTGTCTTCTTCAATTTCACAAAAAATAGGCTTATTGAGAAAGTCTTTCAAGATTTTCGGTGATCAATCTATTCTGAAGAAGTGTTTTAATTCTTTCATTCTACCTTGCTTTGAGTATTGTTCTCCTGTCTGGTCTTCAGCTGCTGATTCTCATCTTTAATTTGTTGGACAGAAACTTACGGTCTATTAAATTTCTTATTCCTGATCTAGATATTAATCTCTGGCACCGTCGTTCAATTAGTTCATTATGCATGTTGCATAAGATTTTTCACAACTCTGACCATCCTTTACATTCAGATCTCCCTGGACAATTCTATCCTGTTCGTAATACTAGGCAGGCAGTTAATTCTAATAGCCAGGCCTTCTCCATCACGAGGCTCAATACTACGCAGTACTCTAGAAGTTTTATTCCAGCTGTGACCAAGTTGTGGAATGATCTTCCTAATCGGGTGGTTGAATCAGTAGAACTTCAAAAGTTCAAAGTTGGAGCAAATGCTTTTTTGTTGACCAGGCGGACATAGTCTTTTTATAGTTTATTTATGACATATTTGTTTTTGATGTTGTTGATAGTTTATTATATGACATGTCTGTTTTGACGTTGTTTCTTATTTTAGAATGATTTATTGTTAATTTATTCTCTTCATTTATTTATTTCCTTATTTCCTTTCCTCACTGGGCTATTTTTCCCTGTTGGAGCCCCTGGGCTTATAGCATCCTGCTTTTCCAACTAGGGTTGTAGCTTGGATAGTAATAATAATAATAATAATAATAATAATAATAATAATAATATTCCATACATCTGAAAATATTTTTATTTTTGTGTTTCTTTACATATTCCCAACATAAATGTAATAGGTCAAACAAATCTTGATTCTGTTATACTCCATATAACCTTAATAGATGACTCCAAATGCTCAAAACAACACCAGAAATGAATTCGTTGCCCTCAAATTCACTATATTAGACATACTAATAAAATTAAAAAATAAATATTTTTTTTTTTTTTGGTCAGCAGGCGGCAACCATATTGGAATGGGCCATAGCGTTATTCGTGGCATGATTACAGACAAGCACCTTGGTGATTTCTCATATCCAGGGACCCATAAACCAAGTTCATTTGAGAAATACCCCCAACACCATTTTGCAAACGGGGCCAATTGACAGGTCCTGGACTCATAACAGTCATAATTGCCATAAACATTCTTGTAAGGGCAGCTCGGAGCTCTTTGCTGATAACTTTTCCACACTGGCTTTCAACTCCGTGGCAAAATCTCTTTTGGTATTCTTCCATATAGCACCATTCTGAAAAGTAGCAAGGGCCTGTTGACTAGACTCATATTTCAGGTGACCTAGCATCTCTGTGGGATTTTGTATGGTGTATGTTAAAGACATGAAGAGATTGAAAAGCTTTATTTCTACTTAATGAGCACAAACTTTTGAACTGCTATTTGGGGAACTCATTGACACCACCTTAACATTTCTTCTGATTCTATCATTAGCATAGTTCGTACTGGTTTGCCTTGCTGTTGCTTCCTCACCAAGGTCATACATGCTCTCCACATTAGCAGATGAAGAGGGTATAACCCGTGTTGCAGTGCTCACCAATTTAGCATCATATTCCCCATTGTAAGAAAATGAAGCAGTGAATGAGTGGATGAGTAAGAATTCCACTTGATGAAATTTTCACCATGCCTTGCAGAAGCAGTAGGCCCGTGGCCTAAGTGTTGATGTGTAGTGGAAACATGTGTTCCACAGAACTTTTCGAGGGAAGCACACAGAGAATAGTTTGCGACAAAATGCAGACCATTTTTGACTGGGTACTTGAAGTTATTCCCCAAACATGAGATAGGCCTACTCAGATCATGAGCATTCTCATTAGTGTTTGCTCAATTGCTTGGTCATTGAAAATACCAGACCATAATATATGGGATTCCTTAATTGCCCAATATCCTACCGAAATATATTTGGGTTTCACTCGTGACCTATGGTAGATGCTTTATTTGATCTAGGTAGAGTCTTGAGCACTTTAAATAGGCTGTATGCCCTCTAACATGGATAATCAGGAACGGTCGTGAAACACACAGTAAATGAAGTTTCTAGTCCTCTGTACGTTTGTCACAAACAAAGAAAAATAAATTCTTGAACATCTTCAGGTACTGGATCCCAAGTTTCCTGATGCATTGGACAAAGGTAGTTCCTCTTGTAAATCCTCAACTATCTAGGACACCTGGGTAGTCACACATTCTATAAGAAGACTCCCAGGTGAGGATGAGTGATCCAAAAGCACTTCATGAGCCATTCTGGCTTAATCAGTGTTTATGCCGCTCAGATAGTCGGGCCAAGATTTATACAGCTGCAAGCATGTGTGTCCACAAATCTCGTGCATCGGCATGGCCAGTGAACATTTGTTTCATAGAGTTTTGGGTATATACGGGTTTACAATAGTCATTCAAATCAGACTTACACATGATATAACCAACGCAGCATAGGTATGACATCAATGAATGAAATCCACCCAGTCTGGTGAAAATATTTGGCAGATTGAAGAATTCTTTGCAGTTTCAGTGGATTTTGCACAAAATTACTGGTCAAATGTAATCAGAGAAACATTCAAAATGTACTTCTCTGTTATCTTCTGTGCAATACAAAGGGCTATGTCAATTCTATCTAGTGTGCTTAGGCTGTGATCTATAATGGCGAGTATTTTTGAGTGGCATGCATCAAACTTTCCCCAGTTCTAATAAACCACCATTACCTTCTTGAGAGTAAAAACCACTAGTGTAATACACATTTTGAGAAATAATTCACCAAATCTTGGGGGCCTCAATTTCAAAACGTATATTAGTTGACTATGGTAGTTCACATTCATTTAAATTTCCAGCTGGCATCACGCTAACAATACCTCCCATAACATAACATGTGCCATGCCCTCTCAGTGTACGTATATACAGTATATATCGCCCCTTTCATATCTTGAAAGAATGATATCATACAGACGAAGTGCCATGTGATAATCATCTGCCAAACCTGAGCTGCTGAGCAAATCCACCAGTTCACAAGATTCAAATCTTGTGTTAATATTGTTAGATTTTATTGTTTGATAGATCAGAAAATCAATCAGAATAGTTAATTATCTGAAATGCTATAACATTTAGATTTATGATTTGAATATTTTTAAGAGAAATAATCACTAGAATAGAGAAGGTAACAGTTATACAAAAGGAAAAAAAAAGAAAGAAGCTAAAACATCAAATAATAGGGATGGCTTACAAAAATATAACGTTATTAAATATATAAATTTAATATCACTTTGTGCAATAAGCAGTATCAAACAGGTTGTACTTTACATATGTTACATAATCACGAGTTTATATATTGACCCACACTCTCCTGCGCTAAATTGTGAGAAATCTTAAAAGTATCGTAATCAAAGAAGTACAAAAAACGGCACTTAGGTGCTACTACAGCTAGATCACTGATCCAAATTATACAACTGGTTTCGATTAACACATTAAAAGACAACTTGATATAATTAACAGCAGGTTATGTAAAAGTTTGAGCTAAGTGATTAAACCGAATGACAAAACAGCGATTATATAGAGTATTTAAGATTTCGTTTCTTTTAAGTATTACTCCCTAATATCTTTTTAATGTAACCTATCTATGCCCTTTTTTGTTTGTATTTTCCTATTCACATTTTAAAGATATACTAAAAGTTAACCATACTAATTTATATACATGATGTCTTCAATATTTTTCTATACATAGTGCATATAGTAATTCGGAACTATGTAAACAGCCAGCGTGAATGTTTTTCATTTATCTGATGATTCAACTAAATTCAAATGTTGCTTCTGTTAGAACGATTTTGAATAAGTAATCGCTCCACCACTGTTGATATAAGCAACCGAATTATGCCCAAACGATAATTAACTGGTTTTAACTGCAGCAGGGAAAATAAATGAATTGTATTTTGTTCCATACAAATAATCTTTCACTGGTTACTCTTATACTGGAATTGATCCCCAAAGGGCCACAGCCAATAGTCTAACGTGTATCACACAGTGAACCATATCGTAGTTTTTTTTTTTTTTTTTTTTTTTTTTATCAGGGTTCCCTTCAATCTCTACTGCATTCCTTTCAACTTTTTAGTCCCACCCCCCATTCCCTTTGGTCCTACTCAACCACACCCTCCCCACTTCTTACCCAAGTTTTTCAGCTTTTTTTTTTTCCTTTCCCTCTTCTGAAGTTCATATCTCATTAGAGAAACAAATACTTCGGGCAGCCTCTTTGGTAGTATTAAAATGTGAGTCAGTTTTCTCTTTGATCTATTGAAAGCTGCCTTTCAGAAAACAGAAGCTTTGTGTTGCTTACCTACTCATCCCAGTTATATCAATGAGGTGAGTGACGCGTTGAAATTATTTTTGGAGAGTTAGAATAAAATTAGGAATTCCTAAGAGGTTTTCAAGAATTTTAAGAATTTTAGTATAGTCTTTCTTTATTTTAAAATTTGTTTATAGTACAGAATAATTGAATTTCTCTTCCGAACAGGCTAATGGACCGTTTTAGGAGAAGATAAATATTACGTGTAAAACAAAAATGTATCTTACATTTAGTAAAGGTTTCATAAAGATGGATGTAATTTTTCAATACGTACACTTAAATTATAAATCATAATCAAAAGCCGCTCAAAATGGTTCAGTGTTGAAAATCTC
>NC_090730.1:111152794-111175294 GCF_036898095.1 Palaemon carinicauda | reverse complement strand
AGCACCTAGGAAAAAATGCAAACCGGAGGTAATGTTAATAGAAAATTACCACAAAGTAACTCCTTTGTACTGGGATAAACCAAAATTGACTCGTGATATGTGCACGAGAGCTTAAGTGCAGTGATATAAATCCCCTTTTACGAGTGTTCCCAAGTTGATAAAATAGTAATGTGACACAATATTCAACGCAAAGAAATTGTATGCATGTATAACGCTACGACAAAAAAGAAAAAAAAAATGCTCGTGAATTTGACATAAGAATATTATGAAATGAATAACTACTCTTGCTTGTAATTATTTCGACAAATCAGACGATGGGTGCCAGTTTTTTTTTATATAAATGATAAATACTTTGAACTGCAAAGTACCTAGAGCGTAGTAAACTAATTAGCAAATAAAAGATAATAGAGGTGTTTCATATTCATTGTCGAAATGATAAATTACACCATTGAACATTATTACTTTTGGTTTGAGTAGAATTAAAGGATTGTTACTGAACGTCTTCTAAATCAACGAAAATTCTCCAGAAATTATTAAAGATTTAAACTAAGGATCATGATAATAAAAAAAAGTAAATGGCGAAAAGTATAGAATTGAGTAGCTAATGTCCTTTGGGAGTAATTAGGTAGGAAAAAAGGCAAGCGGACGTGTTAATGAGATTTTCATTTAATCTGTATCACGTGCCTGGAACTTCAAAACGACTAATAAGCACCCTACTATTCCGGATTTACCATGGCGTGCTTACTCGTCCAGCTTTCAATTAGCTCCTTAATGACTAGAGTTGATCACATGATGAATATTGTACATGAATCAGGTCTCACAAAAAGAAATAAGTGGCCTTTATTGATGGTCCTTAAGTCGTCGAAGTTAGGAAACGCTGGTTTTGGCTAATACTTGGATGGGTGATCACCAAAGAAAGATAAACGCTATAGGTACACAAGTCTTTCATGGGACAAGCCGTATGGTTAACAACATCGCTTCATAAGTACTGACTGAAAGCCGGAGGAGTACCGACTGAAAAAAAAATCAAAGAAAAAAATAAAAGAGCCTTATACTTCCGGAGGTGTCTCTCCACCAATCCCACACCCCGCCTTCGAGAAAAATGGAAATTAAGGAACGAATCATTAGGTAGTTCCACAAGCTTTGAAGAACAGGATCCAAAAATATTGTCAATCTTCTATAGTTTCCGTGACCATCGGGACAAATTCCTGTTTTTCGTCTTCTTAATTGAAGCAGCTTCGATTATCTAATAATAGAAGCCACATGTACTTCCGTTGATACCTCCCAGTTCATATTATGGGGGTGATTATTTTTCATTAGAAATGAAACAGTCCTGAAATCAATATCTGAGGGATGATGGATATACGGATTTCTTATGAGAGACATTTTTTTTTTTTTTAAAGCTGGGCAATTATTATTCTATTACCAAAAATTAGAATCTCCACAGGGAAATCCTATTCAGTCACATTTTTTTTAAATAACATAAACGCAATACCAAAAAAAAAAGATTTAATATCTGCCAAACATCCCCAGAGGATATCTAATACTATGAATGCAGCGCTATATCCGCAATCATCCACCCATTACGATTCAGGCTTTTCTTTTTAGGCGGTGTAAACACGTAAGTATGCAAACACACACGCACACACACACACACACACACACATATATATATATATATATATATATATATATATATATATATATATATATATATATATATGTGTGTGTGTGTGTGTGTGTGTGTGTGTATATATATATATATATATATATATATATATATATATATATATATATATAAATAAATAAATAATTCCACTTATCTCTTCTTAAGACCTCTGCAATCAAAACACAGAACACCCAAAGTGAAAAAAAAAATCTTATCAGTTTTACATAACCTCATCAATAACCTCCCTCTGGTTGCTGGCAATCCGGGCTTCTTAGGCGGGACTGGGGTAGAAATAGATATTCCTTCATCTCTTGATTTAACTTGTCCGGGTTTAAGGCACAATTTCGCAACACAACTCACTACCACCGGTTTACCATTTATTTAAATTACTACAACACTTCCACTTGCAACTTTCAACTGGTGCCCACTAGCCATTTTCCCGAGAAAATCATTCACTTTCCCGCCCTTCTCTTATAACTTTAAGTATAAGGTATTCACATCTACACATTCTCTACCACCGCCTATCCTCAAGGCTGAACTTTAATCCAGCAGCCACTAGCCATTTGGGAACCGCCCCGGCCTCAGCAACCAGGAATCATATAAATACATGAATAATACAACATCCTCCTGACAGATCTCACTTGACCTATTTAATCTCTGATTGTTTTTAGGCTCACTCAGCAATGTTGTACGTATTTCCACACTCAGCAAAATTACCACAACATTTTACGTATAAATTTAGCATTAACATAAAAGAACACATTGTTACCATGAAGTTTACTTAAAACATATCAAAAGAAGAAATGAGGTCTGTTCAAATAACAACAACAGCAAAGGAAAAAGAATATATTTCTACTCATCAACTCGAGGGATGTCACATATGCAAGGGTAAGGAGAAACACTTTTGAAAACTACCTCTTCAGGTACCACATGTATGTGTGCCTGATGATGTTCAGACACTGCGCCATTAAAAATACTTTTTATCACAAATGTGCTAGATTTAACCATCTTTACTCGGTACAGACCCAAATACGCTGGCTCTAGTTTGTTTTTCCTAGGTTGTAAACGTTTCAAATACACACGATCGCCCACAAATACTTTTACCGGTGCGGTTTTGAACGACCATCATAATTTGAGCTGTGATATTCATTAGCTCTTTTCAAAAACCTTTCAGTGGTTTTCATTATTCTCCTTAACAGATTTAATAAATATACACGACATTGCTGAGTTGAATAATTTGGCAATTGTTGCGAATTGATAAGTACCGTATATAGTAACACAGGGGTCCTGTCCATACACTAAAAAGAAAGGCGTGTCCCTGAGCGAAGCATTATATGTAATGTTCAAAGCTAGCTCAGCTCTAGGAAGCATGGCGTGCCAATGAAGGGGGTCATCAGCCACTAAGCAACGTAAAATTCTTACTACTTCCCTATTATGCAATTCCTCTAATCCATTTGCTGAAGGCCTATATGCGATCACTGAAATATGTTAAATTTTCATCAAGTCTGTGACCGATTTCACCACCTTATTTATAAACTCAAGACCATTATCACTTATCAAAATTTTCGGGCAACCAAACCTAGTAATAAAAGAGCACAGCGCCTGTGCTAATGAATTTGCAGAATAAATGCATCCACAAATACACATATATACTTATGTTCTGTTAACCCAGTAGGAAATGATCTTACTACATCCATAAGCACTCTATAAAATTTAATAGGAATCACAGGACACTTTCTGGCTTCTGGTACAGTGTTTTTTATTTTCTTTGAAACAGTTACAAGCATGATAACCTTTTATGTAATTCTCTATAGATTTTCTCATTCCTAACCAAAAAATGGATTCATATGCCCACCTTAATGTTCTATCAATCTCTAAATTCCCTGCATATTGACTTGCATTTTCAATGTGGATGGCTCATTTAATTAAAGAGGGAGGAAGAACTACCCGTACACAAAATTCCCTTCCCCTCTTCTCGTAAGCACAATATAAGATATCATTTTCAGTAATAAAATTCTCACAAGGCACATTCAGAAATGACGGATAACTCTCCTATTCCCCTTTAATCACGGTTCGTACTCTTTCCATGCATTCCTCTTTTTTCTGTCCCTCTCGGACTTCTTTGATGTCCCAACCTCCAAAGTCAATCAAACCTGCATCAATAGGGCATTCATTCTGGACACCCCTGGTCATGACCTCAGTCACCCACATATATTCCCCTTCGCTGTTCATACCTCTCTCTCCCTCTCTCTCATCCCGTCTTCTGAATGCTCATTGGAAGAATTTTCAACCCGTTCTCTATTCCCTCTATTTTGACGGGGGTCTTCAATATTTTAGATATGTTATTCGTTCCTCTTTTGTCCCCTAGTTGTTACTCCAATTATTGCACCTCTAGAGAGAGCATCAGCTACCTTGTTAGCTTTACCTTCTATGTGGCGAAAACCCTTTATATTAAACTCTAATAATCTCTCAATCCATCTAGCATGGCAAGAGGTCAAATTATTTTTATAATACAAATCACGTAAGGGGCAATGATCACTTTACAACTCAAGTGACAGACCTGATAAAAAGTACTGATGCCTCTCTATAATCCAAAGAATAGCCAAAACCTCTCGAGTGTATGTACTATAATTCTTTTCGGCCCCTTTTAACGCCCGGGAAGCAAAGCAAATGGGTTGCTCTCTGCCTTTATCATCTCGTTGAGAAACTACGCCACAAATAGATATGCTACTCGCAGCTGTTGTCACTAGAAACGGCGATCAAATCTAGGATATGCGAATAATTCATTGCTAGTTAGGGCAGCTTTCAAAAGGTTAAAGACCCTTTCTTCTTCCCCTCCCCGATTTATCACCTTTTTTTCTTTGAAGCATCTAAGGGTCATCGCTATCTCTCCAAAACCTCTTATGAATTTACGGTAATAATCAGCAAGCCCTAGGAATCCAGCTACTTCCTTAGAGTTATGAGGCCTGGGGAAATCTCTAATAGTCGCTACTTTACTGGGGCAGGGCTGGATACCTTCTAGGGTTATTATGTGACCTAAAAATTCGACCTGTTTACAGAAAAATTTGCACTTTTACAAATCTATTTTCATAACATTACGTCGCAATACTTCTAAACCTTTACGAATATTATCATTATGTTCTTCGGCCGTTTCCCCTATAATTATGATATCATCTAAATAAACAAGAACATTATGGCCAATTAAGGGCGACAAAAATGCCATCATTACTCTAGAAAAATGACTTGAAGCATTTTTAACACCGAAATGAAGAAAATTAAACTGAAATAATTGATCATACGCTATAGTTGCCGTTTTACATTTAAGGGGTATTTGATAGTACCCAGATTTTAAATCAGCAGTTGTAAAATATTTGCTATCCCATACTTTTACAAGTAATTCTTTGATCGAGTGCAATGGAAATGCATTATCCTTAGTGACTGCATTCAATTTCCTATAATCAACACACAATCTTACTAAGCCATCCATTGTTCCCTTGATTTATTAATCTCCCTTTCTACCTCTCCCTGGAAATGAATGGGTACCATATAAGGCCTTGTCCCGATCGGCTACGCCTGCCCAGTTTCAATGCTAAAAGGAAATCAATCAATCCTCCCAGATGGGTCATCTCCAATTGCAATTAAATCGGAATATATATTGACAATGTCACTAAGGCTGATATTCTGACGGACATAATTTTTGGTACTTGCATAATCAAATTCTGAGTGCGTTCATCTGTGCGGGCTAGAGTTGTGGCTCCCATCATCCCATTATAAGCAATTTCAAATAACTCTAATTCCCACACAAAATCACTTCCTAAAACAACTCTTTTAGTTGACAAATTTACTATCGTTATATCAGCTATGTTCTCTTTAATTTCTGTCAAGTCCTCTAATATCATATGGGCCCAATTGTCATGGGGTTTAACAACTACCTTGGCCACAAGAAGATGACACGGGGTCACAGTCTTTTAGGCAAGGCATGCTTCTCAATTAAATATAATTTTATTTCAGTATAACTTCTTGAACTTTCTTCTGGCCAACACATTACCTCCATTGCTGGAGCATCATTCAGCCATCTAAATACTAGAATAGCTTTTTCTCTTTCCGAACACCCATATGTGGCTACTTCAAAGTCTCTCAAAAACACTGCAATCGATTGAAACCCTTCGCTGGGCCGTTGATCATCAAAAGGCCTAACACTTGCCTGGAGTTCTGGCAACTTTCGAACTACGATTTGCATATCTTCATTCGGCTGTGCATATGTACTTTCACTTGTGTGCATTTGAACTTTGTTTATGTACACCGGATATGCTGTGGTTGCACACCGCTCCTGTTCTCGTTCCACCACCAATCTGTTAATTAACTCTTCCAACTGTTCTAACTTATTTTGCAATTCTTGCATTCTAATTTCCTGTCTATATTCTTCATTAGAACACTATATCCCACTGCTCCTTCATTCTCATCTCCTGCAGCTATGATAGTCCTTGTGTATTTTGGCATCTTGAACTTTTATTTCCCCAGCTCAAAGAACAACTTCACTCATAGCATACACCAACAGACGTATTTTTTACAACTGACACCAACATGACCCGTGCAGATGGATAATGAGACGTCGGAATATGGGTTTCCTCCATTTATTACAAAAGGTTCGTTCGTAAGTACACTATGCAGAACTACCCTCTCAGTTGAGGGACTTGTCAACTCGAGTGCTCACCAGCAACTAAAACTCCCTTCATTACCAAAATGCAAGGTTTGCAATAATATGTCGAGACATAGATTTTTGTGGAATACTCATGAATATTGAGTTCATTCACCTTGTCATACATAACATCTCTGCATACATGAATTAGGACACACACACACACAAACACACACACACACACACACACACACACACACACACATATATATATATATATATATATATATATATATATATATATATATATATATATATATATATATATATATGTGTGTGTGTGTGTGTGTGTGTGTGTGTGTATAAAGAATCAAGGTATCAGGAGACTAGGCTCTTTTTGTTAAATTACTGATTTTTGCAATAGGAAGAAAGATATCATTTAATCTTGCTATACAACTAGGTTAAGGCTATTTATCAATTTTTTTGTTCACATAGAGTTCATTCTTCTGATCATTGTTAAGACGACGTAATTGCAACTAACAATTTTAACAGACAACAAGCTTTTATAACAACTGTCCATTAAAGAAGGTCACAAAAATTTGCATAGATTGCTACAAACACATACAGGCAGAAACAAGTTACCAGTGCGAGGGGAGAGAAATAACGACAATATACAAAAAACAGAAATACTGTTACAGTGTATGAGCAGAGGAGAAGTGTTTGCCTGGTTCCAGCGTGCTATAGTCCAGTTTCACATCAAGGGCGCAACTTAGGCAAGTACCGAAAAAAGATTACATTTGCAGTGATCCCCGAGGACACTTTCCTGGAAATCTCTGATTGGCTGTGCAAGCAATGAGATATGCCAATAAGATGCGACACCCTCAAATCAAACCTTTTGGAGCAGTACTCGCCATCGCCAGCCGCCTCTTTCAACAACTGTCGGGGGACCAAAAGGCTTCGCTCACCCTCATGGAAATGCTAGATGACCCGCCTACAGTACTCCCTCCTCTCAAGACCAGTGTGGCCTATTTCATATAAATGTCTCTTCTAGGGGGCGGGGATGGAGTCATTTACCGCACTAGTATTACAAGCTTGTACACTAATGGTATTTTATTTTTTTGCATATTATCTTTATCGCTCTCCTCTCTCAATGATATTTTGTTCCTGCTGGTATGTGCTTGTATCAACCTGTTTGAATTTTTGTAACCTTCTTTCGCGGAAACTGACGTTATAAAAGCTCGCTATATGTTAAAATGAAGTTAGTTGCAATTACGCCATCTCTCAGTCACCACCTGATTGGTGCATCTACACAATGGTTACCCCGGGGTCACCAGTGTGCGGATGCATCAGTCAGGTGGTAACTGAGAGGTGGCATAATTGCAACTACTGTAACTTTATTTCAATAGACAGTGAGCTTTTATAACAATAGTTTCTGTTAAACAAGGTCCTATTAACTCAAACAGAATGACACAAACTTATACAGGCAGAAACAAGTTATCAGTGCGAGGGGAAAGCGATAAAGAAAATATACCAAAAAAACGGAAATACTTTTACAGTGTACGAGCGCATGATATACGTGCAGTACAATACACATTTCCAATCCTAACTACTCTAAAAAAAATAGGAAATTATACTATGCGACAATCACAGGGGAATGCATATCGACCAATATCAAGTAAATCTTTTGTCCCTCATTCAAATAACAGAATTAAGAAATAATGGCCATCATGATGTTTTTAATAAGGAACAACACAGACTGTATACAGCATTAAATATAGAATATAAAACTTAAACTTAAGGTAAGGAATAAATAAACTGAAATCTTAAGCAGACGGACTTTCCGAAATTTTTCTGACCTTTTAATGAGCGATGTCATGAAAGAAATGATTGTAATACTAACGGCAGACGACTATCTCGCTAAATTCAGGAATTTTGTACAGGGCTCCACCATCTCTCATATTAACAGTTCTGTGGTTTCAGAAACTGAAGCAACATCATTCTATTCTCAGTCACAGGTGAGAGCCCAGTGGTTTTCTATGTCCCAACACTCATTTCATCTGTTTTTTTTTTTTTTTTTTTTTTTTTTTTTTTTTTAAATTCGAAGGAAACTAGGCACTATTCAAGTATCTAATTACTGCCAAGCTAGTAGAGATTATCAACACGTGAATCAGCCTCTTGAACAACCAAGTTATGGGAATTTTACTAATTGACTCAAAAGATGTCATGTAGTTTCTTAAAACCTAAATTCAGCGATGGTACGCATCTTAAAATTATTACTCTGGGATTAGTTCAGGTTTACCATAGCAGAGAAACAGATAGAAAAGATTAAATTACCCCATAAAAAATCACTCACTGTTGTACTGACTAGGCATTACAAACAGCCCACCATTTGTTTAGATTTAGCATTGGGTAGACTCAATCACATCTCAGTTTGCTAACTACAGAGACATGGCCATATAATGTATAGTACTGGGAGGTCAGCAACCTTTTCAAAAACACTATTCACAGAATGTAGCATGAAAATTAATAGTGTAAAGATATAGATAAAGCTATGTAACATGGATATTCAGAAATAAAACACAAAACCTACAAGTACTATGAGCAGGAAACAGACATTTTCCTTATCTGTAGCTAGTTGAAATACCGCACTATATAATATCGCTGTTCTTCACTATAAACAATGACACTGTTGCAGATATCTTTATATCTACTGCTCTCTCGATAACGGCTTTAGGCCAATGAACCCAAAGCAAAAAAAAAAAAAAAAAAAAAAAAAAAAAAAAAAAAAAAAAAAAAAAAAAAAAAATATCAACTATAAGTATTTGAAGAACAAATTATGAACTTCTCCGAATTTTATAGTTTTCAGAATTAATCTATTTATTTACTTATTTATTTAGATAGATAGATAGATGGATAGAATGATAGATAGATAGATAAATATAATCAAAGTAAGAACGTAAAAATAACTCAAAATCAGCCAACTTTAAAGGAAATAAATTATCTCTTATACAAAAAAAAAAAAAAAATGAAAAAAAAAAAGATTGTGAATTTTGGGAAAAAAATTTCTGTCATATGCAGAATACGCTTTATATTTTACAGTCCGATTACGGAGCCTCACCAAGATTGCGTTACTGTGTTATGAGAAAAGCTTATGTGTAGACTAATGAAAGTTATTCCGAGCCATTAGGTAGGCTATCTCAAAAAATTATACAAATTACTTCAGGGGAATATTTTCCAGATGAAAGGATTACAGGCTTAGAGTATGTTTATGCAATTTTGTGTGGGATATTGTGATAAAAATAGAAAAAAGAAATCATTAAGTAAGTGTATTATCGCTACTTCACCGAAATGGAGGAGAATGTATTGATTGGACAGACAATGCCAAAAATGGGGCTCTGGGGAAGGTTTATAATCTGACATGATTTAAATGACAAGTAAAATTTCAAACCAAAATGCAAAGGAGAATACATACTTATATATAAACTGTACAATGAAAAAACATTTCCAAACTCGATTCCAGGGGATAGGAACAGTTTGCTCAGAAAATTAGGTTAGGGGACGAGAAATGTGAAAAGATTAAAAAAAAAAGAAAACATCTACTAACTATTATCTAGAACAAAGGAAGCTTACTTCCCATCAGGAATACTAACCGACCAAAGAAGTAAATTATGATACAAAATATAAAGAATTTTTCTCTCAGTAAGTCTCCCAAGGAAAAGTACAATAGTATTCTTTTTGCAATTTTTAGGAGATTCTGAAGTGACAACAAGTGAGCCGAACCAAAAAGCACTGAAATTAATATCAGGAGTAAATTGCGCTATTAAAAACTACAGTACTACCGAATTGCCATGAAAATCTTCAATATCATAAATAAGAGCCCTTTTCAGGAAAAGAAAAAAAAATAACATGGAGACATTCAAGGAAAAGAAAAAAGGAAACCCAGTTCCTGTCCCAAGCCTGATAGAAAAATAGATAATTAAGCAAAATTAAAGTCTGCAGGAATTCAACCCAAACAACAATTAGATACAGATAGTCTGATGTTGGTAGCATGAAATTTAATTAATAATCTAGGATTTTGATTAGAGAAAAGTAAACAATCATCGTTTAGGAGGTGTATGAAGCCACCTAGTTTCTGTTTGGCTAGAAGGAGAAAAGTATCGAAAAGAAGAAAATCTATACTAATAAATGTTCCCTATCCTTTAGAGATTACATTAATCGTCCATTATCCTTTCATGGAGTTCTCTGGCTTGCAGGTACACTTGGGCATACTATTCTATTTAATTCCTCTTCTTCCTGTTTTGCTATAGTTTTTTATAGTTTATATGGGAAATATTTATCCTAATGTTGTTACTGTTCTTAAAATATTTTATTTTTTCCTTGATTCCTTTCCTCACTGGGCTATTTCCCCTTACCGGGTCACTGGGCATGTAGCATCCTGCTTTTCCAATTAGGGTTGTAGCTTAGCAAGTAATAATAATAATAATAATAATAATAATAATAATAATAATAATAATAATAATAATAATAATAATAATAATAATAGGTTCTGCACGCATTTATGATTAACAAAATTTAAAATGATAGAATTTTAAAATATAAAAAACAGAAAATACGTTAAAAATAAAATATCTCTAAGTATCAATCAGAATGTTTTTAAATGATAAGTGGAATGACTATCAGCCCTAAGAATTTTGGAGTTAGATTTTCCATTAGGATAGAATTGCCCTGGCAATAGAGCATAATGTACTGGACGTCATCATCTCCAAAATGCAGTAAATTATGTTCAACTGAAGAGGACGATCACAGTACGAACAGTACGAAAACTTAAGATCGCTATCCCCTTCTACAGAGATATTTAATAGGTGAGTGTGCCCAGTCCTCAGACACCTTTAAATGATAATTTTGTCTCAGGTATTTTACTGAGATAATGACGTTCAATACATTATGCAGTTGTTTATATTTTACCTATCCTATAAAAGATCAGGAGACCATCACTGGTGCCATTTTTCTAAAGTATGTATCTATCCTAAGTACTCCACAGACCGATGGTTGATAAAGGACAGACCCTGAAAAAACACAAGGAAGGATAAAACTAAGATAAGTAAATATTGAATATTCAAGTCTTCGCCACGTCCTGCTTATGCCATCAATCTATTAAGCATTTAACATAACAAGAAATTAAAAGTTATTTGCATTAGATCTTAATCTTAGATCAAGTTTCTTATGAATAAATGCATTATCAGTAAAGAAAACTTAAAATTGATAAGTGGAAACTAACTGAAAAGATATAAATAATTCCCTCCCTTTGTCTCCTTTTAATAAAAAATGTAAAAGTACAACAAAAACTACAGACTCTTCACTACACGTAACCCCACAATGTTTACTTGCCCGTGACCCAAAAGGCACTGACTCTAGATCAATATCATCTGTGAAAACTTGAAAAGGTAATCATTTTACTGAACTCTAAAGACATCCGTTGTCTTGATGTACAGCTTCCTAGGAAGAAATGTATAAATCAGTCACCTCTGGCACTTTAATGTTAACGAATTAGGGATTGAAAAATATAAATCAAACAAATATTTTAAAATATGTATTAACTTTTTAACCGATTAAAAAATATACCGTCCATTTTCTATAACATTATTCAATTATTCCCACACAAAGTTAAAAGATGAAATAACTAAGCAATACAAAGATATTACCTTGACGAAGGAAATAAAATTTACAGTCCTAATCTGTAATACTCGTTCCCTACCTCGAAATTATTTGAGATTAAAACTCAGCTATAACAAATTCATCAAGGGCATTAATACTTGATATAGCTAATGGTAGAAAACACCTATATTCATCACTACAGTTACTGAGAATAGTTATGAGCATTTTAAGGCTATTAGTATTATTAATGCCCGAAAAACAAAAGTTATTAAAACACAAAACTCACAATAAAAAAAGGGGAACTGGCAGATATATTACGGAACCTCGTTCACCAATAATGGTGAGGGAAAGGAGTAAATGTAGTTATAAATATTGTAAAGGTTCGCCAAAAGTCAATGCATAGATAACGAGGATTTGTATGACATATACCACAATGATGCAAAACCTGCATTAATTTTTCATTCGTCTCTCAATGTAACGAGTGGAGCTCTTGAATTTGAAATAAGAATAAAAAGAAAATCCATTTATTGAGTAATATTTCATATATATGCACTGTTTTACAACTGCAACAAAATTCTGTATTTTTTAGTTTAGAAATCTTATAGAGTAAATAAAAATCTTGGAATTTTCTTACCTACGAGAGAGAGAGAGAGAGAGAGAGAGAGAGAGAGAGAGAGAGAGAGAGAGAGAGAGAGAGAGAGAGTTCGAACAGCTTTTAAGTAATTGCTATCATTAATATCAGAAAGGGTATCTAGAGATTTCGGAATGAGTGCTTCAGTAAGATATGCGATTCTAATAACCCAATCAGTCAAATTCTACAGACTTACTAACCCCTAAGATTTTCTTCATCTCTTACGTAATACCACGGTCTAAGTATTAATCGTGGGTAAAACTGTTGAGCCTGAGCAAAAACACTATGTATCTCTCTCTCTCTCTCTCTCTCTCTCTCTCTCTCTCTCTCTCTCTCTCTCTCTCTCTCATACATCATTATCAACATGGCCGTTGGAGGAAATCATTAGATGTCTAACATTTACATTTGAAGACTAAAGATCAATATAACAGACAAAGTAAAATCGTTTTCTACTACAGATTCAAAGAAAACAAAAGATGAATTACTGAAGGGAAAAAGTCGTACCTCAGTTCATGAGAAATTTTATGAACCTTCACACAAATTATGATATTATCTATGATAAATCAACATAATTTTGTATTTAATTTGTAGATTTTTTCATTTTCATTATATATCTGTCAATAGGTCATAGCACAGCAGGTGAAGAGTTACGGAAAGGCGTACTAGTGTATCCTTAATATTAGGGTATTTGTTTGTCAATATTTCTTTTAAGGCGTATTTCCAGAACCTCCGGTACCCCTGCTCTCATCCCTTTCAGTACTTCTAAATCATACTCTCTTTTCCATAAGTTTTCTTTTTCATATAAAAGAATCATCTTAACACATCCACTTCTAAGCTTTCCACTATACATTATGAACACCACCGACATTATAATGGAAAATCAGCAGTGAAAGCGAACCATGATTCATGCTATAAGAAAACAATGGGGCAAATGTAAATATATTAGAAAAAAAAATTGTTCTACATGGACATAAATACAGGCTATAATCAAATAAAAGAGGAAATTGGAATATAGGGTCTGAATGAAATAAGTTCACTGGGAATGTGTTACTTTTAAAAATTTAGAGAAGTAGGGAGTAAGAAATATGAATGCCTGAATGACACGAGAAAATACCGAGTTAACATTATTTTGCTTTAAAGAATACAGTCATAAGTCTTCGTGTCATAGGAAGCGAAGAAAAAGACCGATAAATTGATAATAAGTATGGACAAAAAACGGTCTTTGAAACTACTTAAGAATGAAAAATTCCCGTTCTTCTTCTATGACTTATAGCACGGTATGCCAATGCACGAAAAATTGCAAAATACTGTTGGCAGGTTAGGGAAAAAAAAAAAAAAAAAAAAAAAAAAAAAAAAAAAAAAAAAAAAAAAAAAAAAAAAAAAACAGAAATTGGGGAAACTCGCTTAATAACTCGATTATCTTACCTAATTTTAATAATGTATGTGCAATAGGTAGAGCATAACATGCGAGTTGTACTGAAGTTTTTTTCAGTAAATCTAAAAGAATAATATAATGTAAAAGGGCTGAATATTTTTCTCCTTAATAATAATAATAATAATAATAATAATAATAATAATAATAATAATAATAATAATAATAATAATAATAGTAATAATGTTTCAGGATCATATTTGCTCTTATAACGTATGATTTAAGTCATTTTATGACACAGATGTGAAAAAAAAAACCAAGGAAAAAATAAAACTCCCTACGCATCCCCACCAACTCAAAAACAATTAGATCTGAGAATGGGTCAATTAATGATAGGAATTATCTTGGATCATAATTTGAGTGATCATTTATAGGATTTACAGTAGGAGCAGTTATAACGTAAAAACTTTAAAATTAATTATAAATAATCTTTTGAAAAAGAATATTTGATACTTGACATATTTTTAAAACGAATAAGAACGTCAGCTTCCAGTATAAACTTAAAAAATCACTGAAATTATAAAAAAACGTTTTCTTCAAGAACCCTTGTAAGAATATACAGTCACAACCAAATCTGCCGTCTTTTTGTTTTTGTCTGTGAAACTAGTGCAGTCTAGACGCTGGAAAGTTTTTTTTTTTTTTCCTTTCTCTTTGTCTAAGGAGACTGTCAAATGTGTCTTTTCTGCAATCCCTACCATGAACTTCAGATAGAAATCAAATCCTAAGACCCCAAGGCTGACGCATTCAATCACCAAATACCTAAAGGTCAAGAGAACAACACTATTGAAGCAGTAGGGATAATATCCACTTGTCATTTAGACTTCTAGAGAGCGGTAACACACCTTCTAGGCATGTTGCTTTATTTTCAGAGAAATAGAAATTTTATGATCTCTCTCACATAATTCTGATTCACAGATTCCATTATTGTTGCCAAATATTCCAAATAGATCTTCTTATAACAGCCAAGAAATAATTTGGAAATAAAATGGATCTCTCCTTGGATTGTAATATCTTTTGATAATCTGTCTGCCTTCCCCTATCCTGATACACCTATTTCATCTGAAACCCAGAGAAGAACAACAATTTTATAAAAATTCTAATTATTTCAGAATAATTTCCTCTTAATTTATTTCAAATATTTTTGTATATACTTTTCCCTTTTAATCTAATTTTCCTTATAATACGGAATGCCCGTTTTGGTCCCAATTCTTGGCCTCTTGTCTCAATTCAATAGTCTATTTGTATCTCACATAAAATTTAAATCTTTATATACTAGGCCCACATATCATATTTTGATATGATAATTAGCTCACTTCGAAACCCAAGTTGCAGCTACGATCTTTTGTTTTTAAGGACGATTACCGCTTTATGTTTCTTTACCGTAGAGGTAAAGTGGTTGAATAGGACAAGCAGACAGTGTGTCTCCGTGACTGTCGCAGTAGCCAGGCCCCCAGAAACTTGTCCTACATTACCTTTAAAAAAAAAAAAAAAAAAAAAAAAAAAAAAAAAAAAAAAAAAATGCTGTATAAAGTAACTTCGGAAGACTTTTTACAATGTATTTTATTTAAAGTTACGAAACGTTACTCTCTTCAACGAAATTAACATTACGTCCAGCACTTTGCCTCAAGGACTTTTACATCTTTCTCAAACATCGACGTCATGGACTAGGAATCAAGAATTTGTAGGAATCCTGCTGCTTCTACTTATATTTTCTGCTAACTTAAATCGCCAGAAACATTTTACTGACGGATTGGAGCGAGTTAGTTCAAAACCATCACACTTTTCTGGATTAAATGGCATAAGCTTGTGTAATTAATGTAATTAGTTTATTAACCATTCTGAATCCATTAAACTTGATTACTCTTTTGCATACAAATATTTGTTACATTATCATTCTCATTTCTGTAGGTTCGTGGTCGTTTTCAATATTTGATTTTACGGGGCAATTTTTCTTAATTGAACCTGCTTAACCAGTTGGCCAATGGCATGTTTTAATCAAAATAGATAAATAGAACCTTGTTTCCTTTTAACTTTTTGTTTCTGTATAACTTTTAAATATCATATCAAATCCATATAATTTTCTTGAAAACTATGACTCTAATTGCAAAATAAAAACTAAAATTTTCAATATTACTGGACTACCTGAATGGAAAATTATTAATGCACGTATTGCCTCACCAAAAAGTCAAAGATTACTCTACTCTATCATAACTTATTTTAAATAGCAACAGATTACCGGATCACTCTACTGTAAAGACAAATAATGCTAAAAACAGTACCTCGGGAATCTAAAGAACCATTGTCCACTTCAAGTCCCATCTTAAAAAAAAAAAAAAAAAAAAAAAAAAAAAAAAAAAAAAAAAAAAAAAAAAAAAAAAAAAAAAAAAAAAAATGTTGGGATGGGTAATTACATGGATAAGTGGAAAGTATCTTCAAACACATTGCAGAAAAAATAGACCGTTTCAGTCCAACACTAACGACTTTATACGTATACTTCAAGAATACATATCTGCATGGTTTTACCATCGACGTCTTTAAGGTCTTGCCAGGTTCACAAAGTTATCTTGAAGCATTAATTCTTCAAGCATCTCTGGACGTGATCAACCAGAAAAGTCTTCGGTGTTATTGTCGGACCAGTTAGCATCTTTTTGGGTAAGCGTACGGGACTCATTCTTGCTCAAGTGGCGCTGAATAGTCTATTCCCATTTGTCCAAATGACTTAAAACACTGAATAAGTATACTTTACAAGATATTTGAAATTGATACTATCTAGGAATTAAGGTTCTCATTACAAAATATTTTCTTTGTAAGTTTTGGTTATTGATTAGATTTGTGGATTTTCTATGTCTGACCTGATTCTGCAATAATTAGTTGATGAGGATTTTAGTGTAGGTACAGATCAAAAATCGATAAATGTTCTATATCACGACGGTATTGTGAGGACTTTGCATGTCATCTGTCGGGACTGTATTTTATTGGAAAGCCGCATGCATAGCCGCACTGCTCAACACGATAGTTTTCACTCAACCACTTCAGAATCCTTTCGTGATAATATGATTATAATTACTTAAAATGTCTAAATATTTTTGGAATAGTACAATAACTTTATCGGAAACAATAAAAAAAAAATACCGTGTACTCTTATTATATGCAATTTTGGGTTAGGGGATTTTGCACTATTTACTAAATTGTTGAATAAAATGGTTGAAATATTAATTCTCGTGGTATTCCATTTTCTAGTTATATTTTGTGACCTCCTGGTAATTTTGAAAGGACCAATTTCAAATTATTCCTAAAGTTTTTTTTTTTTTTTTTACGTGGAACACATTTTACGCTCTATAATTCTCTTTAGTTACAATTTTCCGCTAAAGCACTTCATTCTGAGTCGTCCATAAAAAACCTAGTTAGTAACTCGATGTGATTAGACACATTCCAAAAAAATGTATAACGAATATCTTTTATCGGGGCATTTTCATTACCAGTGAATTACTGACTGATGTACCACACATGTTTCATAGCACACTAATACACTGTAACGGTATTGCTTTTTTTATTTCTCACTCTTCCCCCAGCACTGATAATATAAAGATGTTTAAGCTTGAGATCCCAATTCTTGCACAATATGGATTTTGTAATTCTTGCTCTGTTGCATTCACCTTGCACGTCTGTTAGTACCTAACAGCTATGTTGCCACATTGGTAACCCCAGAGTGACTACTCCACACTTCTTTTTTCACTCATCCAATCGCCCTACCCTTGTTATAGTGCCACCCACCAAACCTAACTCTTCAGCATATACTGCTTTAATGAAGCTATTGCCCTTCGCCAGCAGAGAAGTGTTCACCTGGTTCCAAAGAGTTGAAGTTCAGTGTCACATAGAGGACATGACTCGCTGAGATCCCCGAGGACACGTTCCTAGAAATCTCTGATTTGCTTTGCGACCTAGGGAACGCCCTAAGAGAGTATGATTCCCTTAAAAATACCTCTCGGAAGAGTACTCACCACCACCAGCTGCCTATATAGCCAAGTTTTTTCAGCTCTCTCACCAGATGTTGAGGCTTCGTTTACCTTCAAGGAAATTACCAGAAATGAAGGGACTCGTCAATAGAGTATGACGCCATAAAAAATACCTCCTGGAGCAGAACTCCCCATTTCCAACAACCCTTATAGCCAAGCTTTTTTCAGCTCTCTCAACAGCTTTTGGGGGACCAAAAGTTTCATTTTCCCAGAGGGAAATGACCAGAATCACTCATTTGCACAGACGGCTCTCCTCGGGAAGTGAACCTACTTCATGCCCTTTAGGTACAATGCCTACCCGAACCTGTACACGATCCCATCCCTAATGTCGATACCTTGTCTATATAGGACCTGATGACCAAAGTCAACACCCTTATGCGTAACCAGTTCACTACGTTCAAGACCTCCATCAACACCTTCACTCCTGATGAAGAGGACAACTTATCAATGCCCACAGATTTGGACAAGGCAACACACGTGTCTCTGCGGAATCACACTAGCAAGCTACCACTAACGATCAATTACACGTATCTTTCCTTGCGACCCATCTCACACCAAAAGCTTTCTTAATTAACATAACTGGCAAAGAAGACTGGGACTCCCTTGATCGCGTAAAACCTTATATCTCCTAAAAAATTACCTGCCTTCAGAGAGCCTGTTTAGAACAGGGTGCCCTATTTCACATATGTCTTTTTTTAAGAGGGGAGCCATATACCGCATGTTCATACTAAGCTTATACACTGTAACGGTAATGCTTTTTCATCTCGCTCCCACCACACTTGCTATTAGAGATCTTGTACTTTTAGAATTTTGTGTCAATCTTGCCTGCAACTATTTGTATATAAGCTCGTTGTCTCGTTGAATAAACTCAGTTGCACTCACCTCGCCTCTCTGTTAGAACCTAAAGGGTAAATTACCACACTGGGAAAAGGAATTTTGTATTAATGACTTCGAAAGGAGATTTCTGAAGCTACCAGGGAGGATTACCTGGTCTTTTGAATGGCAGCATACGTCCAAAGAAAGACTCAAATTATCCGAAAGATGTTTGTACATAGCTATACAGCATTCGTAAAGTATATTGATTGATTGATTTAAAGTTTTCAGGCATCTTTTGTAAAGTAGAGTAAGCTTCATTGCACTCGGAGAAATTCTCTTTATTTACAGTTTTCAAGGTATTAGAATTGGGAAGATTCTTTACAACAGATTATGGCATTATCTTCGATTTTCATGATTTCTCAATATTTGGATACATTTTTGTAACCTAAGCTATTTTTAGCCCTTGAGTGCCAAGGAACAAAACCTGACAAGTTTCCTTTTTTTCGGTCATGCTTATGGTAGCTATCTTGAAATTGAAGATGGATGTTTTTGAAATATTTTATTTTTTATTTATAGTAAATGATGAGTCAAAATATGTGTAATCTAGGCTGAAGAAACGAAGTAAGTTGGTCTTATCTATGAAAATGGCTTGTATGCATAAATTTTAGTTTACATTATTCAGTGTTGATGGTTTTTATTGAAAATACAGCAGATTGGCCTCCTAATGACACATATGCTTTTCATGCAGGGTATCCAGTTTTAATGTACTATGATATGATGACATTATTCTGGAAGAATACATAAGTGTATGATATGTATATCATTATATATAATCATCATATAATCTATATAAGATTCAAGACTAGTAAAGTACACTGTGGGTAAGGTAGGCTGATTTTCAACATATGGTTTACTATTTCTTTCTTAAATAATACTTCACTTCAAAAAAAAATTTAATAAAAAGAAATTACTTTAAAAACATCGACATGCAGATTTTCATTTTTTTTTTTTTTTTAGCTGTGCTATTCTGGTTACTTCCTTTGAAATGGAGAGGTCATCTATAATGATGTGTGAATAATGCCATCAGAGATCATAGAAAAATTCTATTTATTGGTGATGCAAGTAAAGCATTATAGAGCATGCTGTGCGTGGGATTCTTGACATTTTCTTTTTGACAGAGTATTACTTGTTCTTATCTGAAAAAAAAGCCTGTTCAAAAGGCTTCATTGAATAAAGGTAACTCATCACATATACCAGAGACATGACCAGTTCTAAAAATTCCATACCTCCAAATAGTATGTCTTTTTAGGTGAAAAAAATAAACGCCATACGGTGCTGCTAGGATGCAACAAACTCTGAAATAAATGGCCTAAGACGTATTTCACATAAGTTGTACTGTAGAAAGCATTCTTCAAAGCCTCACTATCCTGATGATGAAATACCTGCATTTTCTTGAGTTTATGCGAACAATAAATTAAAAAAAAAAAAAAATATGATTTAGAACCTTTCTTTTCATATCTTTTGAAATGTTTCACCTCCAAAGGGTGAGGATTGCAGGTGTTGTGGGTGAGAATAGACACTCACGCTAGTTTTTCTCTCTCTCTCTCTCTCTCTCTCTCTCTCTCTCTCTCTCTCTCTCTCTCTCTCTCTCTCTCTCTCTCTCTCTCTTTTTTAAACTTCACAACTCTAGTTGGCTAACAATTTGGTACCTAATTTACTGCGTAGGTGAACATAGACATTCTCAAATTAAGGGATGCACCCATTTGTTCCTCCTTTCAAAGTCTGAGAGACTAATGCGCCACAGGAAGGAGGGTAACATACAGCTAAAATTTTTCCATTTCCAGGTTTTAAGAAGGCCTGATTTATGGCATGTTCCCAGACTTTGGAGTAAGTACGGCATACTCTATTCAGTTGATAAAACATTCAAGGAAATTTCTATTTTTGTTTTGCCCACACCCTTTGTCTTTGCATGTCGAACTTTATTACGATCAGGCCTTTATCATTATATGATGATTAGGAAGAGTCAATTTCACTCTTTGTAAATAGAAGATTTAAGGTTTCCCCTTCATTTGACGCAAAGCTGAAGCTTTTGTCCTTTTCATCAATCAATATTCATAACCTGGAAATCCTGCTGATATTATAGATACACTTTTAGAAATGCCCTGACAATGAATTACTCGCTCACTAAGGATCGGTAACATATTAACCACTAATCTTTAAAACAGGTGGATGATTTGTTACGCATTTTCCAGCAATTTATGGTCCGAAGGCAGAGTTTGTTGAATAATAAAAGGAGAGGATAGGAAGAAACAAAACAAGGAAAGAAGTACTTTTATGTAAAATAAAGAAAAACAAACATTCGAAAGAAGAACGATGCGCTCGGAAAGAGACATATTGAGCAGCTGAAGGTATTTACGAAAACACTCAATTTCATATAGAACTGAATGTGAAGTTTTAGCTGTCACACTGTTAGTCACACTCTGGTTTCTTCCTTCATAATTGAAATACCGGGAGTTAATAATCATAAATATGTGTCGTACTTTACTATTACAAACCGCATTTATCTTCATTTAATGAACGGTTTATACAGATAATATAGATGATGAATGTTAAAAATAGTTGATAACTGAAGCGTAAGAGACAGGGAATCGAGTTGACATTATGCTTTTGATTTTCATCAGTGATCTATAAAACGTCTAATGCTGCCCTTTTCTTCATACTGAAAAGAAAGTTTCTCAGAGAAAAATGGTAGATAATAATTAATTATTGCTTACCGAAAATTTATTATCAATAATGATATCCTGTATTTGAATCTGGTATGACTAACTACAAGTCTAAAAAAAAATCTGAAAGACCGAAACTAGTAAGCTAGGTAGAATTAACCTGAAAACTGTGTTACAAGTGGTACTATTATGTTACAGGTGACATTTCGAGAAAATATTGCATTCGACATCTTGATCTTCGTTATTGTTGATACGACTGTCTGGGATCAGATCGACACCACGAATAAATTATGGAGCTGAACCTTTACATGAAATGATTTTGACATTTTCCTTTACATTTGTAACATCATTCGTGCAGTTATATTTAAGCTAAATCGGTCCAATATTTTTTTTCAATAATATACATAGTGTATAGCATTTATAAGGGATGTATGTAACCGTTCTACTTATACAGCTTGTCAAGTCTGTGTGAACTAGTTATGAGCGAATTACCAGGTTTTTTATTTTTATTTTTTATTTTTTTTACGCTCCAAATTAACATCATACCACGAAAATTGTTTTTTTTTTTTTTTTCAATAATCATTCAATGAGTATCAACGAATTTTAGTTTTTATATCATTCATTCACATGATTCCAGCGTAGGATGCATTTCCTTTTTCTCTACCACCAGTTTTGGTTTATTATTGTTTTAGCTAAAACTCTGTCTAGTGACGTAGAATGTTATAAACGATAGGGTTTCAACAGGAAAGGGTATAAATAAACTATATAAGAGGATTAATGAATAAAAAAAAGAACATTTCTCAAGAACAGTAAGAAGGCTAAAATATGTCTTAAATATACTTTGGATATTTACTTATGTCAACCTGTTCAATTTAAAAGTATTTGCAAGAAGTTTGTAGTCATTTTAGGCATAAACTGA
>NC_090730.1:111142794-111145294 GCF_036898095.1 Palaemon carinicauda | reverse complement strand
TAAATAAAATCATTAATAAAGTACATTATTTACCTTACACTAGACCAGCTTCATAAGAATATATAATAGCAGAGATACCCGGTAACTGGTTGATTCTTGTAAGTTATCTTTGTGATGACTCATTCTGAGCCACATGTTTTTCAACTTCTAGATACTCTAATTGCCCAATATTTCATTTGTGGAAACTGCACCTGTAAAGATGAAACATTTAATTTGTTAAGGGGGAGATGATATTTGTAACAAAAGCCCGCCTAACTTTCCCTCCACCACAACACAATTTAGGAGGCTCATTCTTCTATTGAAGAACACCTCAGTGTTTATATTTTTGTAATTAAGCAAATTTGTACTAGCTTTTCTGGTTCATACCGATGTTTTTGGGTCATAAGTGAAAGTACCAAGACACCATTGTTCTGAATTAAACGGGTGTGATCTAACTTCTGTATGCCTGATTCTATCAATATGGCGATTACTCTCTTCGTCTTCCTATGTTTGTTGGTTCTACTGAGCAACCATTCTCAGTTTGGTAGTCTGAAGTCGACTTATCTCCTCTTATCTCTTTTTCCTGATCTCTTAGTGCTGTAAATCCTTGATGATTACTTTTAAGGCAAAAATTTCGATGGAATTCGTCTTTTTTTTTTCACCCGTAACTATCATTCTGATGACATCAATGCTCCATCAGCCTGAATTTTTATGAGTATGAGGGTTCTGCCCACCCCCATAGTTCTCTGAAATGGTACTCGGAGATTTCAGACCATCTCCATTGTCTCTCTCCACATTTTTTTTTATTTTTTACATAAGAACACACTTTTAGATTTTACATAGAATAGTATATATTTGAAGTTTAAAGTGGGACCACTTCCTTTGACTTCCTACGAAAGTCTTACATAAGAATACACTTTTAGTTTTTATGGAGAATTGGATATATCTGAAGTTTTAAGATAAGGGGATCTGGCCCCCATAGCTCCCTTAGAGGGGCACTTAGAGATTCAGTAACCCTTGCATTATCTTATTAAGAAAATGTTCATTAAAATTTACTTTTAGCGTTTATGTAGGTTCCTTACACTTTTTTTCTAAAGGGAACACTCACACACATACTTTACCACTTATATATCATCATTGTTATCTCCTCGTACGCCTATTGATGCAAAGGGCCCAGGTTAGATTTCGTCATTCGTCTCCATCTTGAACTTTCAATTCAATACATATCCATTCATTATTTCCTAGTTCGTGCTTCATTGTCCTCAGCAACGTAGGTCTGGGTCTTCCAACTCTTCTAGTGCATTGCAGAGCCCAGCTGAACGTTTGATAAACTAATCTCTCTTGGGGAGTGTGAAGAGCACGCCCAAACCATCTCTATCTACTCCTTATCATGATCTCATGCACATATGGCACTCGAGTAATCTCGCTTATAGTTTCGTTTATAATCCCCCTCCTGCCATTTAACTCCCAATATCCTTCTAAGTGCTGTGTTTTCAAATCTACTAAATCTATTGGAGATTGTTTCATTGTCATACCATGACTCATTCCCATAGAGTAAAACCCATCCCACTAAACTGATATATATTCTGATTTTTATATGTAATTTTAGGCGATTTGATTTCTAAAGTTTACTTAACCTAACCTAACCTAATCATCCCCATATATATATATATATGTATATATATATATATATATATATATATATATATATATATATATATATATATATATATATATATATATATATATATATATATGGATATGGGATGATTGGGGCGTGGTCTATTCAGCGCAGGCGATTCGGCATTGGCATTTTTTCGGCGTTAGGCACTTCGGCATTAAATTGGTGCTTGGTTGTTATAACTATTGAATTATCTTTCTTTTGCTCATTTAACATCATATAAGTGCCTATAAATCATAAATTAGCACTACGTTGTTATAACTATCGTATTATCCCCCCCCCCTCTCTCTCTCTCTCTCTCTCCTCCTCTCTCTCCTCTCTCTCTCTCTCTCTCTCTCTCTCTCTCTCTCTCACTCTTCTACTCATTTAAGTAATCGAACCAAATAAGAACTACTTCCATAAATTGGGATTTTGAACAAGCTGCAATTCCTGCTCTGCAAGATGCATTTCCCACTGTGCGTATTGATGGATGCTTTACCCATCTTTCACAAAATATGCATAAGCATCTTGTTTCATTGGGTTTATCAAATCTCTATAAAAACAATTCCGACTTTGCGTTTAATGCAAAAATGATAATAGAGCTCGCCTTCGTTCCGTTACAAAAGATGGACGAATACATGGATACACTGGCAGCAGTTATTCCTGATGAAATAATACCCATGTTCCATTGGTTTGAAGGTCATTATATTCGAAGACGGAATAGACGCTGGAATGCAAGAATGAACCCTATTCCCCCCCCCCCCTACCCCCACCCCCGAATATATGGAACCTTTATAAACGAACTACATATACGAGGTTCGCTCAAATAACCACGCCGAACCTGCCAGTCGACGTCTACAA
>NC_090730.1:111128328-111133328 GCF_036898095.1 Palaemon carinicauda | reverse complement strand
TTGGGGATGTCTTCTGGGTTCATAGGCACCTGATAATACCCTTTCAGGAGGTCGAGCGTAGAGAAAACCTTCGCTTTGTGCAAGTAGGAGGTCACGTCGGCAATGTTTGGGAGGGGGTAGTGATCCGGTTCTGTTTGCATGTTCAGGCGCCTGTAATCCCCGCACGGACGGAGGGAGCCGTCTTTCTTCAGAACGATGTGTAAGGGTGACGACCATGGGCTGGAGGCCTTTTGGCAAAGGCCCATTTCCTTCATTTCAGCGAACGTCTTTTTGGCGGCTGCCAATCGTTCCGGTGCCCGACGTCTGAATTTTGCGAACACTGGGGCTCCCGTCATCTTGATATGGTGATAAATACCGTGCTTGGCAGGAGCCGTGGGCGTTTGTTGAAGTTCTGGACGGAAAACTTCCGGGTACGACGTCAGGAAGTGGGCGTAGGCTTCCGTGGGTGCGCTGATGTATAGAGCGAGGTTGGAGGGGGCGGGTTGAAGAGGTGTCGACAAGTACGAGTCTGCGTTGACGACCAATCATCGGTGGGCGACATCGACCAGAAGGTGGAAATGAGAGAGGAAATCCACACCGAGGATTGGCAATGTGACATCAGCAACGAGAAACTTCCAATTAAATTTATCGTTTCCTAACAATAATGTGAGGTTCTCGTAACCGTAGGTGGGTATCGCAGATCCGATGGCAGCTACCAAGCGGACGTTGGCAGACATAGACAGACTACGTTGTGTCCTGAAGAGTTCCTTTGGCAAAAGAGAACGACAAGCCCCCGTGTCTACCAAAAATCGCACGCCCGTTCCTGCATCATGTAAAAAGAGAAGATTAGAAACACGGGAGGCCACCGCCACGAGCGATGGCCTACTTACACGTTTTTTGGCCAATGACAATCCTTGGCACATTTCTTCGCGATTGCCCTGAATCTGAAGTGGTAGTAGCAAAACTGCGGCAGATGGGAGGTAGCAAGTCGTTGGTTGGGGCGCGAGCGAGTGGTGGGTGGTGGGCGGCTTTGTCGCCGCTTCGGCACGTCACAGGGTAGGCGTGTATGTCCTACGGCATTCACGTTAGCATCGGTTGACGTTGAATAGGCGTCCTCTTTGTCAGGGGTGGAGGCCTTGATGGAGGTCTTGAAGTGGCTGTCCATAAGGGCGTCAGCTTTGGTCATCAAGTCCTTTATGGGTAAACTATCGACATCGGGTATGGAAGCCCTTATGGGTCCGGGTACACGGCGTATCCAAAGGACATGAAGTATGTTTACCTCACGAGGAGAGCCGTCTGCAGCAGGTTGCAGGTGAGCGATACTGGTCATTTCCCTGAGGGCAAGCGAAGCCCTTTGGTCCCCCGTTGTTGCGAGAGCAGAAAAAGCTTTGCTATACGGACTGCTGGCGACAGCGAGTTCTGCTACAGAAGGTATGTTTTGAGGGCGTCATACGCTATTGGGGTGTCTCCTTGTTCACAAAGGTGTCCTCGGGTATCGCCGCAAGAACATATTCTGCTTTGGTGGTTGAGCGAGTCACGCCCTTGATGTGAAACTGGACTTCTGCTCGCTGAAACCAAGCAAACGCCTCTCCGCTGGCGAACGATGAAAGTTTCAATGGAGCAGCCGTAGCGCCAACTTCCATAGAGTCTGCCATAGTACCAACGAAGGAGGGGCGAGGTGGGGTGGAAGGAGGGAGGAGCGAGTCGACTTCCGGGGTCACCAACGTGGCGAGCAGAGAGAAGGTTGTGACTCAAAGGCAGTATGAAAGCAACTGTGTAAATTTATCATAGAACACTCATTTATATACAAAAGCTCAAAGCAACAAGAATTTTCATGTTTGAAAAGCAGACACTGTTACAGAGGAGAATAGCAGACATGTTTAATCTGGTTCATTTTAGTGCGAGGGAAGAGCGAGGGTACAAGCATAATATATACACATAATGAACTATGTACGATCGTGTGACACACGGTTGCTACAGTAGTAAAACATTTAGCAAAGGTTAAAGTATGTATTTAAATGGTCTAAAATGGTTTGGGTATGTATAAATAGTGAAGGGTTATAAGTTGGTAAATGGGATGCAAAATATTTACGAATGGGGGTGAGGAAAGATTTACACATTGCTGGAAAGATGACATGAAAAAAAAAATATTCGAAAGAAAAGGAATGAAACACGAGAGGGTATGTAAAATAGATGAACAATGGTGACGATGGTGATTGTGGCAATGACCGTGTGTGTGAGTGTGTGTATGTGTATGTATGTGTGCATAATGAAATTTAACGTGCCTTTGATGATCCTTTTGTATATAAGCGTGAGTTAGTTAATGGTATGAAAAATTCTTTGCTTATGTGATCCATCCACGATTCAGTAATTATAGTATGAATTTGGCAGTGACCATTGTTTTTTTTTTTTTTTTTTCTTTTTTTCTCTTTTTTTTCTTGTACCATACTATCTAGGAAAAGGGTTAGATGTTGCAGCCCTCAGTTTTTAATATTTTAGTTTATAGCTACATACAAGCAGCTGAGCGCTCGTTTAATATGAAGAACTGTACTTTATGAACTAACCAAGAAATAAAAAGGAGGATAACAAACATATAGAGAATCCAGACATTAATATATCAAAATATATATGGCTTATTTGAATATGAAAAACACGTAAAAATGTGCAAAATTTATCATTAATTGAATGCCAAGTAACAAACTACCAATTAGCTACGATGGTGAAGATGGGTTGATTTCAATTCTAAGTACAAAATACCTGAATTCGACAGGTATAAGTACAGTAGAATTGTCATTGACTTTTATCTTTCTTCGTGGCCGAATGGGTTAGTCACTGTCTATATAAGCTTGCCGACCAGGGTTCGATTCCCGGCCGGAGCCAAGCTCTTGTCTTTGTGAGATTTCGCCTGGGGCTCTGATCCCGAGGTCGTTAAGAGAATCCAGACATTAATATATCAAAATATATATGGCTTATTTGAATATGAAAAACACGTAAAAAGGTGCAAAATTTATCATTAATTGAATGCCAAGTAACAAACTACCAATTAGCTACGATGGTGAAGATGGGTTGATTTCAATTCTAAGTACAAAATACCTGAATTCGACAGGTATAAGTACAGTAGAATTGTCATTGACTTTTATCTTCCTTCGTGGCCGAATGGGTTAGTCACTGTCTATATAAGCTTGCCGACCAGGGTTCGATTCCCGGCCGGAGCCAAGCTCTTGTGTTTGTGAGATTTCGCCTGGGGCTCTGATCCCGAGGTCGTTAAGAGAATCCAGACATTAATATATCAAAATATATATGGCTTATTTGAATATATGTATATATATATACATATAAAAGCTGCAATGCAAACACCGTTTACCTAAAATCTACTAATCATTGAGTAGTTAGCCTTTAGTTTTTGTGTTCCCTCCAATCAAATAGTCGTCTGTTTGAGATGTAAGCTCGAGCCTCTGATAAAGGAACTCTGGTGTTGTGGTCTTCGGCTGACGTCCGCATTCAGGTGGTCTCATCGGATGAACTGCCGCCCACGATTGTCAGCCAACAACTCCTGTACCCAGAGGTCTGGGAAAAGACTACTGAAAATACTCATGTCTTGACGCTGTGCGCAAGGTCAGTTTTCTCATATGGAGGGGGATTTTTTTATGAATGAAACAATTTCCAAACAAATCCTTCGTAGAGAAAAAGATATTACATAAACTAAACAATGCTCGACGTAAAAACAAGTTAACCCCCATTAGTCCATTTCACGGAAGTGCAAAGTTCATTTATTTCATGCCTTTTTATATATGTGTATCGAATTTATATTTGATTGATTCATGTTATTATTCATATGAATACGTCATTTCGAAACTAATTTTATTTCCCAATTAGTGTAGAAGCAAGAGATGAAACTGATTCCATAAAATTGTGATATTTGTGCGTTGAAATATTTCACCCAAATATCTGGTTTCGTCATAAATTTTCGTTCTGAAATTAGGCTGGGGGAATTGGAGCCTTTTATGTAGGAAGGTCAGGTGGAGGAATAGAGATTATCGTTTACATCATCATAAACATTTTCATATTCAGTGTCAACTTTAAATTATTTTGTCATAATTTCAGATGGCACCCCTCCCCTCCTTCCCATTATACACGCGCTTGTGCAATATGTTATTTTTCCTGTAACGTTAAACTGCTGCAAATATCTTTTGTGAACTTCATTTTAAGTTGTGCTTATTGGATGGCAACACAATGTTCGTCTAATGTACTGATGAGCTTATGGATTCCTATTTTCTGATTTCGCTGTATAAAGAAAGATATCAATATAAGCCTTGTACAAGGAAACCTCAGGAGGCTTTGTGTTCTGCTGAATTATGCCGTCATGGTGTTATTTACGTTGATGAGTGTATGCATTTGTCAGTGTAGTTTGCTTTTTCCTCTTTTATGTTAGAACAAAAAAAAGGTGGAACACCACAGCATTGGCGTAATCAGCATTATGATATAACAATACACATCTCAATCATTATGTTGTATCTCGCTGCTTTCGTAAAGAGTTTAAGAGTTCTAGAACTTACTGCACAGGGAAATAAGGTGTGATCAAAATAACATTTGCCTTCTTAGAATGGAAAGTAATTTGATATGTTTGCCAGAAGGTAAATAATTTGCTGATTATCTTCTAACCAATTCTATGGAATAAGGTTGACGAAGAAAATTTGTCATGTGAAACTCGGAAACATTTCAATAGCAGGAATGTTGGGAGCCTCAATAGTAAAGTCTTCAGGTAGGAATTTGAGTCTTTTTGGTTCTAACCGTGAGCAATTGTGGTTGATAATTAAATGATCTTCAATAATGAATGAATGTAGAGAGTACGGGAAGATGGAAATGGTTTCATAGAGAGGAGTAAGGTTGGATGGTAAGGACCTTGACAAGAAGGGCCATGGGCCTGTCATTGGAAGCCATTCGGAAATTCATGTCAAAAAAGTGGAAGAGGTAATCTACAATACACTAATAATCTTTCATGAAAACATGATGATAGCAAA
>NC_090730.1:111108328-111113328 GCF_036898095.1 Palaemon carinicauda | reverse complement strand
GGTGACAGAGCCATCTGGTATAAGTAAACGAAGTAGTATCAAGTCTACACAAAAGTGTAAGTATGAAGAAATTCAAGTATTGGCGCTATTATTAATTGACGTTTGTCTATAAATTGGCTGATTTAAGTTTTAGAACGATAAAACTTGTTTATAGTTAATGGGTTGGTGTTAAAGTCTATAATCTAGCATTTTTTTGTTTATTTTTTTTTTTTTTACTTGGGATGGAATTTTCAAAGCGATATCGTGCATACTAATATTCTAAGATAAACCCAGGACCAGGAGAGTATTCTACAGGACTTGGGTATAGCCCACTTATGTGTTTGAGCATATTATTATTCAATTATAGTTGCTGGGGCATCTCTCTCTCTCTCTCTCTCTCTCTCTCTCTCTCTCTCTCTCTCTCTCTCTCTCTCTCCACATAGTCGACACCGTATTTGTTTTGTGAGGAGTGCGGGTTAATTATTTTGCCTATTTGCGAACGTTCGTAAGCCATCCATCCACCATATTAGTCTTCATTTGAGTTGCATCACACAGGGACGCATCACAATTTCTTGTGGCCCGCAGCCTTTGTCTTAAGTTAACTTGTGTTCGTAATGTTTTACTTAATGCCCCCCTCTCTAACGAGCACTTTGTATTTTAAGGAGGCCGTCATAAAGCAGGCTTTCTGAGAAACTCTTATTTTAAATTTACCTTAATTGAATAGACTATTTCCTTACTCTGGGTGAAATGTCAGTTAAGGTAATAATTGATTGTTGATTTTAAGAATAATAACTGTTAAAGGCGTTAATGATAATAACCATAATAACAATGTTAATAGTAATGATAGTAATAATGATAACCGTTTCAAGCATAACATTTCCAATCATCGTTCTGCCATTTTAAAAGAAAATGCAATATAGTTCGATGCCATTTTTTCTTCTTTATTATCAGAATTTGATGAAAACGTGAATATTTGAGCGACTTTATCCAATCAAACATTTCAAACTCGCAATGTTCGTCTAATGATTACAACTCTCTGAAATAAGTGTAGGTGCCGTAAACCTTGGGTCTTTCCATGTCACATTGAGAAAATGGAATCTAAACATTTCTAAATAAAAGTGCTCAGTTCGATGAAGTAGAAAAAAAAAAATACACGAAAGCTAAATGATATTTCAAAAAAAAGAAAAAAAAAATAATCAAGGCCTGCGCTGTAGGCATAGTTTAAATATCATACATAAATGCCTAAGTTTGATATTTCTGTGTTTGAAAGTTAAATGACGCAGAAGGGTTTACTTTGTTTAATTGAAGACATAAGATTATCAAGTTTTTGTAGGTTGTATGATTGTTCCAATGTGTTTGGAAATGTATCTCTTTTGTATAACGTAAGGTGTTCTATGCATTAGAATAAAATATAGAGAGAGGGATTTTCTATGTTTAGCTTATTAGCCCATAGAGAATTCTTTAGTAGCTTTCTTAACAATAAGCAGAAATATCCACTGCATTTTCCATTCACGTTATTTCTTCGTAAGAGGAGGTTCTGTGTAGCCAATCTTTCGGTGACATGTAACTGCCATATCAGCCGTAAAGATGTAATGGAAATTTCAAGAAAAGAGATTCCTATTAATGCAGTCGTCGGATGTAGAAATGATAAAGAAGCAGAGTTGAATATTCACCATAAACAGACTCATTCATTCCTGAAAAAGAAAAGAAGAAAATTTCATTATGTCGAGGAATGGTATAAGGAGGATTTTCATTATTGCTAGTGACAAAAATTGCGAATATACTTCATCAATCGCTAATATACGTTAATTGAAATGCCATTGAATGATTAGTAACGCTCAGATTGGAATTTTCAATGTTTTCCCTTATTGCGATGCAGATTCATACCAGGGTGCTAGAGCCGGAAGGCCGCATAGCCCCTAATGGCCTAATCAAAGGAGATGAAATGAATAAACTTTTCTTAGAGAAAGCATCTATTAAAAAACACATATAAGCAATTACTCATGCATTCAAATTACGCATATCTTTCACACCGATTCGTACATCAGATAAATATAAAAGGATTTACGCTCCGCCTAGAAATGTTAGTAGATGAAAAAAAAGTAAAAAAAAAAAAGAAAAAAAAAATCATATCGGGACTGATAGAAAAGGGTCTTCTGTTTATAGGTATAAAAGGTCACTCATGAACGACAGAGGTAATGGGTCGAACAACCCTAGAGACAGGCCATATATACGTACAGTATGCTCAGTATCCAATACCTATGTCCATCAAGCTAGGGCCTGGGGAGGCCACACAATGATTGCTGATGACTCAGCAGCTAGACCCATTACGTATACATATACCTATGTTTATGTATATACACACATATCATTAAGCAATTATGGCTCCCAGGTCGGGGCACCAAAAATATATCATACTATGGCTCGTGACTGGGAACCAAAAATATAATATAATATATAATATGACTGGCAAGTTAATCAACCTCACAAATTCCAAACTCACTACTTTGCTTTTATATTAAAACAGTTACACTTTAGAATATAAATAAACGAATTCTGAGACAGTTAAATAACTCCCAGACAACAATATATAAAACAATGAATATCCAAAGGTTTCTTAAGTACACTCAAAACTAAACTGGGTAATTATTCTTAATAATTAATTAGGACTTACTACGGCGCTTTAACAGGATACGAGCGGATTCTATTCTAAACAATTTTTATTAGAATATTACACTTTACAAAAATAAATATATCCTATATGAATTACAACACTTTGAAGTAATTTACGTAACAAAAAAAAATCACTCGAAAAATTAAGGTTGAACAAATCTTATATTAGGACAAAAATGTTACGACCAGAAAATTATGTAATAACCTGACTGAACTATCAAGTCTGAATAAACCTTAGACTAAGACAAAAGAAATAATGCGATGTAGATTATACAAAAGCTTTAATTTATATCTGAATACCATATTTAAGGTTGACACTTAATGAAAATAGATAACAAGATCACAATACAAATACCTAACCTTCCTACAGGACCAATTACAAAAACTACACAATGCCAACACTCACCCTAATACAATGAATTCAAAATCACCGCTTCGTCTTACGTATCTTTGCAACACCTGATTTGCTTTGGGACACGGAGTCACTTAGGAGAGGACACACTACAGGTACTGAACACGTTTAAAACAATAATCTGGACTGCGCGTAAGAGACGGAGAGGGGAAGATGTCTGCAATTCTCTATCTCTATCTGTCTAACACTGGGGGGTTGGCTTATGGCTTATACATACAACCTAACTGCTTCTAGAAACTTCCTAACGAAATGGGAAGCGTGGGGGCCGGGCAAAAAGCGTCAGTTACCAAGTATCCCTTACCCGAACGTATACTCACGCCACGCCAGACGGCTCTCTCAGTCAGCTAGCTCCGCCCACCCTTTGTGTTCAAAATAAAAAAAGATAAAATCTTATCACCAGGTCCTTCACAAAATTTACAAAGCACATGGTTCCCCAAAACAAATGTGTATTTTCTCTCATACATGAGGCAAAAATCTTAAAAAAAATATAAAAGAACATGACATGAGCCCTTGTTCATATCTCGCACGAATCCCACAACAGTCTCAAATAGATTATGTAAGACTTCAAAAGAAAAATACGTGAAATAAGAAGTTAATTCTTATAAATAACGTAAATTTACATATACTATCTTGAATAAAGAATACAATGAAATAAACGACGATGGTCTTATGTAATATACATAATATACTTAAATCTACACAAGGAGAACTCTTCTTAAGAGGTGGGTAAACTCTCTTCAGTGCACAAATAAAATGTTTATAAATAAATCATGAATAAACTATTCTATTTACTCTAAACAAAACCAGCTTCGTAAGAATATGTATACATGTATGTATGTATGTATGTATGTTTTTTTTTTGTATATTTGAGGATATACAAATTATTTAGGATACACTCTAATATAAAGGAATCGTTTGTAACATTGATGGTTGCTGTTGCTTATTGGAAATATGCCTACTTGGTAACCTATTGGGCGGGATTTCGAGACACCCTCAAGCTTGGTAGTTTCTAGTAGCGTCTGCGACCTCACCATCATTGTGAGCTAGGGATACCCTAGGGATGTTCGTCAGCGTGTGCTGTGTGTCTGTATCTCTAAATACTTAACCGTCCTTTTTAACGGCTCGGGTACACTAGTATATAATATGAGGGCATATAATTCCTAGGAGAGAAACCAGGCGTCATTAAGGTCGGGTCTGTCTAGATAAATCAAAATCTATGTAGAACTCTACATATAATACATAGCATGTCCAATATTTAAATCATTGATTACAGTTTCTTCCTGATAAGTTACTGGAATGAACCAATTTCTTTGCACATGACCTATTGATAGAATGCTTTTGATATTTAATATGAATAAACTTTCTTTCTGATCTTGAGCATATCATGAAGATTTATATGCTTTTCAAATCCTTTTCCAGAGATGTAACAGTTTGACCAATAAAAATATCTCACATAAATCACACGTGATATGATTTACGTATCCTTTAGAGGAGCCCACTTGTCTGTCTACTGACTCACCAGCAGCCATTGCCTGCCTCCTCTTGGTCCTAACTTGATAAATAGCTGGCTTTGGAGCTGATCATATATATATATATATATATATATATATATATATATATATATATATATATATATATATATACATACTGTAGATAGATATATATAAATATATATACATATATATATATATATATATATATATATATATATACTGTAGGTAGATATATATAAATATATATATATATATATATATATATATATATATATATATATATATATATATATATATATATATATATATATATATTTATATATATATGTATATATATATATATATATATATATATATATATATATATATATTATATATATATATATATATATATATATATATATATATATATATATATATATATATATATATATATATATATA
>NC_090730.1:111080828-111100828 GCF_036898095.1 Palaemon carinicauda | reverse complement strand
ACGTCGCTAGCGTGTTGAAACTTGGCCTTATAAGGAAGTTTACTTACACAAAAGGACTGTTTTATAAGGATTAAACGTTACCGTGTTTGTAATTTTGATATGTAAATATAATTAAGTTGCATAAAGGTTAGAAATTGTGAATGAAGTTTTTACGGCAATTTAATTATTTTTCTATCCATATCTCGAGACTCGGTTTTATATTTCTTTGTTCCACATTTTACAATCTGTTTTTATTTCTCTATTGACTTTCAAGTATTTCATTTTACTCGTCTATCCTTTTTTCTTTTTTTATCAAACCTAATATGTCTTGGCTTTTCCACGTACTTCACTACAGTATATTCATTTTCTGGGAGTTTTAGAGAGGTTACAAAAATACGAAAAGCAAAATCATTCTCATGTGTATTGTATTGCCGGTTCATAAAAGTATTTTGTATTTGGAGCTTATCTACCTTGTTTTATTCATTATTTTTTCTTTTTATTCACGAGAACGTGCAGTATATTTTGTATTTGTACGAGACTTATTAAACTGTCTTAATTCTCTTAATACTGCCTATTTTATCTTGTTTCTTTCGGCGGGAATAGAGGCTCAGATTTGGTTTTCTCCATATTCTACTCAGCCTTTGGAAGTCTACTTTATGGTGAAACGACTTACCCATAGCTTTCCTATTAATTTTTTCGTTTGGTTTTTACTGGTTTACTTATATCTTCATGCATATTATCATATTACTTACCATACCTCCAAATGAAGATTCTGAATAGTGGTGCAAAATTGCTGGAAGTATGTATCTGTGACTTATTTATTCTTGGGTTGTATCCCGATAAATGCATATATATATATATATATATATATATATATATATATATATATATATATATATATATATATATATATATATATATATGTATGTATCCATACACACATATATATCATATATATACATATATTATATATATATATATATATATATATATATATATATATATATATATATATGTTTTAATATGTATATTTAATATATATGTATATATATATATATATATATATATATATATATATATATATATATATATATATATATATATATATATATATATATATGTATATATATATATATATATATATATATATATATATATATATATATATATATATATATATATATATATATATATATATGTACTGTATGTGTGTATGTGTGTGTAAAACTCACAGGAGCAAGTAATCTTCAGAAGCCGTAAACCACAGAGAGTTTTACAATTCATAAGGTACAGCAAGTGTACGAACATACATACAAACATTTCTAAAACAAAACATCAGAAAAAAATATGCTAATTAGAAAAATTTTTACCTTCTGTGTGTCACACAATCGTACATAGTAACGAAATTTCTCTTTTTTGTACATATTATCCTTTGTATCTTTGCTCTCCCCTCGCAATGACAGCAACTTGCATGAACCTGTCGGCTTATTTCTTATTGTTAACTGTTAGCAGAACCGGTTGCCGGTTGGACCAAAAATAGCATGTTGTATTTTGTGACCTTTTTGCCAGGACCTAGTGTGTATATATACTTGATGTGTCTGTAATAAAGTACTCAGTTGCTTTCATCCCGCTTTTGAGTCCCAACCTAACTCTTGGCTTGTCACATTGGTGACCCCGGAAGACGACTCGCTCCTCCCGCCCACCCCCCCTCACTGTTACTATGGCCACCCCATTGAAACTTTCGTTGTCCTCCAGCACAGAGGCGTTTGTTTGGTTTCAGTGCGCAGAAGTCCAGTTCCGCATCAAGGGCGTGACTCGCTCAACCACCAAAGCAGATTTTGTTCACCCTGCGATACCCGAGGACATCTTCCCGGATTTTTCCGACTGGCTTTGTTAACAAGAAGACACCCCAATAGCATATGACGCCCTCAAAACATACCTTCTACAGCATTACTCGCCGTCGCCAGCCGCCTGTATATCAAATCTTTTTCCGGTCTCTCAACAACCGTTGGGGAACCAAAGGGCATCGCTCGCCCTCAGCGAAATGATCAGTATCGCTCGCCTGCAACCTGCCGCAGATGGCTCGCCTCATTAGTGAACCTACTTCGTGCCCATTGGGTACGCCGTTTAGCCGGACCTGTACGCGATGCAATACCCGATGTCGATAGTTTACCCATAAAGGACTTGATGACCAGAGCCGATGCCCTTATTGACAGCCACTTCATGACCTTAAAGACCTCCATCAACGCCTCCACTCTTGACGAAGAGAGCAACTATTCAACATCAACCGAAGCTCACGTGAAGGCCGTAGGACACACGCCTACCGTGTGACGTGCCGGAGTGGCGACAAAGCCAGCCATCACTCACCACACGCTTGCGCCCCAACCAACGCTTCTACAGCCACTTTCTGCCGCCCATCAGCTGCAGTTTTGCTACTACTAATCTATATTTGGGGCTGCCGGCAAGAAATGTGCCAAGGATTGTCAATGGCCAAAAAATTTGTAAGTAGGCCATCGCTCGTGGCGGTGGCCTCCCGTGTTTCTAATCTTTTCTTATTACATTATGCAGGAACGGGTGTTCTATTTTCGGTAGACACAGGTGCTTGTCGTTTTCTTTTCCCAAGGGAACTCTTTAGGACACGACGTAGTCTGTCTAAGTCTGCCGACGTCTGCCTGGTAGCTACCAACGGATATGCGATACCCACCTACCGTTACGAGAACCTCACATTATCATTTGGAAGCAGCAAATTTAATTGGGAAATTCTCGTTGCTGACGTTACAGTGCCAATCCTCAGTGCGGATTTCCTCTCTCATTTCCACCTTATGGTCGATGATGCTCCCCGACGATTGGTCAATGCAGACTCGCATTTGTCAACACCTCATCAACCCACCCGCTCCAATCTCACTCGCCACATCAGTGCACCCACAGATGCCTACGCCCACCTCCTCACGTCGTACCCGAAATTTTTTCGCCCAGAACTTCGCCAAACGCCTATGGCTCCTGCCAAACACGCAATTTATCGCCATATCAAGACGGCAGGACCCCCAGTATTCGCCAAAATCAGCGTCTGGCACCGGATCGATTGTCAACCGACAAACAGACGTTTGCCGAAATTGAAGAAATGGGCCTTTACCAAAAGACCTCCAGCCCCTGGTCATCACCCTTACACATTGTCCTAAAGAGAGACGGCTTCCTCTATCCGTGTGGGGATTTCAGGCGCCTGAACATGCAAACAGAACTGGATCGCTACCCACTCCCAAACATCGCCGACGTGACCTCCTACCTGTACAAAGCGAATGTTTCTCCCTACTCGAACTCCCGAAGGTTTCATAGGCAACTGATAATACATCAGGTGCCTATGAACCCAGAAGACATCCCCAAGACCACCATCATTACTCTCTTCGGTACATACACCTTCAATTACCCCTGTTTTGACCATCGTAATGCTGGGGCCGCTTTTTAAGGTCTCATGGATGGATATTAGGAGACCTTCCCTTCTGTGTATGTTACGTGGACGACATACTTGTGTTGTCTTCCTCAAAAGAGGAACCCCTCCGTCGCCTGCGCATCGTTCTCGGCCGCCTACAACAAAACGGCCTTGTTATCTGGTACGACAAGTGTACCTTTGGCACCAACGAAGTGTCATTCATAGGTCACCGCATCACTCCTGAAGGAGTCCATCTCCTCCCTGAGAAGGTAGCAGCCATTCAGATCTTCCCCACGCCCTCGACCCTCAAAGTGCTGCAGGAATTCTTAGGTATAATCAACTATTATCACCGTTTTCTGCAAGCTATTGCAGCCACTTTTGCTCCCCTCTACGCCTCCCTCAAGGGCAAGCCGAAAGACCGGAAGTAGGGTCAACTTCAAGAAGTGGCCTTCTGCAACGCAAAGAATGCCCTATCAACCGCTGGTGCTCTCACTTTTCCCGTCCCACATGCCCCTCTCCTTCTCTCTCCACCGATACCAGCGACGTCACTTTTGGTGCAGTACTCGAACAGTTGATCAACGGCTCGCCCGGCCCATTGGCCTTCTTCAGCGGAAAACTGTCCAAGGCAGAATCGGGTGATTCTACCTTCCATCGCGAATTGCTGTCGGTGCACTTGGCTGTCCGTAACCTTCGCCATTTCTTGAAAGGTACGCCCTTCGTCATTCGCACAGATCACATGCCTCTGGTGCACGCTTTCACATGACAGTTTGACGCATGGTCCGCTCGTCTATGCTGACATCTCTCCGCCGTGTCTGAATACAATTGGACCTTCAACACATCCCTGGGAAATTGAATCCCGTTGCCGATGCCCTGTCAAGAAACACGTTGGCTGTCATTCAACTGGGATTGGATTACAATGCCTTGGTTGAAGCCCAATGACAGGATCCAGAGTATCAAGCATGCAGGACATCCTGTACATCCCCCAGTGCGGAAGATATCTCTCTTGACGACTCCAACACCAACCTCCTCTGTGATGTAAGTACTGGTAGACCACAACTGTGGATTCTTGCTCTCATGCACCGACAGGTGTTTGATTTCATTCACAGCCTTTCACATCCCTCGCGCCGTTCTACTGCACAGCTGCTGAAGACAAAGTTCATTTGGCACGGCATTACTTAGGATGCTAAGGATTGGTTCTGTGCCTGTACTTCTTGCCAAACTTCCAAAGTACATCGACACACGGATTCAGGAGTGGGCACCTTTCCTCAACCTCAGCGTCGTTTCGGTCACATTCATGTTGACCTTGAAGGGCCCCTACCCACATCACAAGGACATTGTTATCTGTTTACCGTCATCTACCGCTCCACTTATTGGCCTGAAGCCATTCCCATGGAAACTGCAACGTCCGCCTCATGTACATCTGCCTTACTCACAGGATGGATAGCAAGATTTGGTATCCCTTTGCATATTACTTCTGACAAGGGTACCACTTTCACCTCTCAATTGTAGACATCATTAGCGAATTTCCTGGCATCACCCTACATCAGACCACTGCCTACAACCCCGCTGCCAATGTAATGGTTGAAAATTGTCATCGCATCCTCAAAGCAGCTTTGATGTCCTGCTGCAAGGACTTCAACTGATTTACCCAGCTTCCCCTGGTCCTCCTGGGACTAAGGATAACTCCTAAAGACTCCCTGAACATCTTGGCAGCTGAAATGGTATAAGGCGACCCGTTGGTCATCCTTGCCGCATTTTTTCCTTCTGCAACCTCCTCCGATGATCTCGAGCGCATACATCATGTCATGGGAAAATTTACTCCATGCAGCCAGACTTACAAAACCCCAGTGAAGCATCACATACCAACAGACTTGCACTTTGCAACGCAGGTCCCCTTACACAGGCCTTTTCCTTGTGATCCGGAGCAATCCGAATGCATTCCTACTAAACATTTGTGGCACAGAAGACTAGGTTTCCATTGATCGTCTAAAACCTGCTTATCTCCTATCAGATGATTCGCCTACAGTTCACCTCTCTAGATCAGGGCACCCTATTTAACATGTACAGTATGTTCTTTTTACGGGGGAAGCCATGTACCACCCATGTGTCACACGATCGTACATAGTAACAAAGTTTATCTTTTTTTATATAATATCCTTTGTATCTTCGCTCTCCCGCGCACTGACAGCAACTTGCATGAACCTGTGTGCCAATTTCTCATTTTCAGAACCAGAACCAGTTGCCGGTTGGACAAGAAATAGCATGTTGTATTTTTGGTTCGTCACAATCTCCAACCCTCAGGGGCCTCCACGGGCAGAGTTCACATCCCATTAGCCAAGTGGTAATCAAAGGGCATCTCAGATGATCCCGGTATTTTTTTTTTCCTTGGGTTTTCTTGTAGTTGCCTACAATTTCTTTATATTATTATGTGTTTATCTTGAATACGTTTACTTACCCATGTGTATACAAAAAAAAAAAAAAATATATATATATATATATATATATATATATATATATATATATATATATATATATATATATATATATATATATATATATATATATACATATATATATATATATATATATATATATATATATATATATATATATATATATATATAGATGCATTCACGCCTATGTGTGTATATATATATATATATATATATATATATATATATATATATATATATATATATATATATATATATATATATGTATATATATATATAAATATATATATATATATATATATATATATATATATATATATATATATATATATATATATATATATATGTATGTATATATATGTATATATATATGTATATATATACATATATATATATATATATATATATATATATATATATATATATATATATATATATATATTTATATATATATACAGTATATATATATATATATATATATATATATATATATATATATATATATATATATATATATATATAAGTGACTACAATGCATATACAATGATACATAAATGTATATGATAACATAGATCAGAGAAAATAATATCACAGAAATATATAGTATGAGGTATGTAATTCTTTGAGAGAAAATCAGGTGTCGCTAAGGTCAAGTCTGATTATAGAAATTAAAATTTATGAAGATTGCACATTTCTTCGCATAAACACTAAATACAGAGTTGGTACATTTGATGTTCTATATGTTAATTTTTATCAAAACTTTCCTTTATAAAACTGGACTTTTTTTAAGAGCTTTGTTAGATTGACGATATACAATTTGCAGCTGTCAGAAGAGGTCTTTGTGAGTTCTGTTTTTATTGTGTTATTGCACTTACATGTTACATTAATGTTGAAATATCTTTGAAAGGGTTTTATTGCAATAAAAGTAAGATTTCTTTTGCATTATAGTGTTTTGGGTGTTCTTAATGCATAATCTAGTACAATTTCAAGGTACTTCAACTACTTGCCTATAGTCATAATCTCCTTTGTTTCATGATCAATAGTTTAAGGGTTGCAAACTCATAACGTTCTCAAAAACATTGAAGTCAGCATATTTCCTAACTTTATCACTTTTGTATGAGTAGAAATGCACATGCGCAGAGATGTTGGTAGGTTTTCTGTCTACATTAAAATTGAAAAGAGGTTAACTACAATAAACTACAACTACATCCCAACTCTACAGTACAATCTATTGATGGTACCAAACCCTTCGATCTGCCAAAAAAGATATCTAAATTTTCATTAGTTGCTCACACATATTGTATTGTCATCAATATAGTGAAACCATTTTTGATTATCAGGTAAAATGCTACTTAAGATTCTGCTTGAAATAATTCATATATAGGTGATGTTCAATACTGGACAAAAGAGGTTTCACACGACCATAAAAAACATTTGTGTTAATAATTTCCAATTACATATTTTTTTTTAATTAATTCTATTTCGGTATTATTAAAAAAGAGTAAAATCAATTATTGATTCTGTAAGGTATGAGAGGGAAATTCTTGCGCACCATCTAAGGTAACTTTAGTAAATAATGATAAAACGTCATAACTGACAAGGCTACCTAATATGTATTTAATAGACGGATAGGTTTGCCTAAAACGCATTGGTGTTACTGACTAATGCACACACAAACAAAGCCACGCCAACACCTGAAAATATAAGACACCTCAGGCGTCTCAAACAGTTGACCTAACCCCGCCAGGACTTCTCTCTGCTCGGAGGAAGGATGCTGGTGTCTGGTACAACACATGAACAAACGCTAACGGGGTCTTGGCGATGTCAGGGAAGGCAGCCGATGGGAACTACGGACTACCCGAAAACCAAAGCAAGGTCATTAATGAAGAAAGCAACTGTGCTTACGCCATAAAAATGAAAAAAAAACACATTAATCAAAGATGAATTATTTAATTTGCTAATGAAATCTACATTCTCTTATTTACATTTGACTCTGAGATGGTGCCAACCAAAAGATTAAAGATATTAACTTGGTATTTAGATAAGTTTTATGATGGCAAATTCGCAGAACTAATCCTTAAGTTTCGTTTTGGAAGAACCCAGGTGTATATGGTTGAGCACTATGAAGAATGAAGTAGGAGATGATGAATGGAGAAGTATTAATTTAGAAGCTTAAGATAGAGTTGACTGGCGAAATGTAACCAAGGTCCTTCACGTTAAAAGGGTAGGAGGAGATGATTATGATGATGATGAATTCGGCAATAAACAGAGATAAGAGTTGATTCAGACTCGTATTTCTCCTTATAGCCCAATCGGTATTGTCCTCGACTGTCATTCCGATTTCGACTCGGCAGGGGTTAGAATCCTTCCCATGCCATAAATTCTTACCATGAGATTATAGTAATTTTCCCTCTGGTATATGATCACGAGGCTGAACGAGATCGATATTAGTAATCTTTTGTGCCTTATTTGAAGTTATGATGAATTTGACACACACATACAGAATATTCTAACAACATGTAAATAAAAGATATGGACATGGGCAGGATATATAATAAGAATAAAAGAATGGGTCTCTTGAGATTGCAAAATAAACCGGGGAAGGAAGAGAAGACGATGGATTGACAAACTAAGAAAGTTTACGGGTGTATACTCACATAGCAAGAGCATAAACAGACGTAAGTGAAAGGACATGTCTGAGGTATTTGTTCTGAATTGAACCAGTAACGGCTGATGATATATACGTACAATATATATATATATATATATATATATATATGTATATATATATATATATATATATATATATATATATATATATATATATATATATATATATATATATATATATATATTTATATATATATACATATATATATATATATATATATATATATATATATATATATATATATATATATATTTATGTCTGTGTGTGTGCGCGTGTGCGTTCGTGTGTGTTTGTGTATGTGTATATATTTATATATATATTGATGAAAAGATGAATATACATAAACATGTTTATGTATGTATAAATGTATATAATATTGTAGGTAAGGATGTATGCATGGATATATTTATATACATAACTTATAAGCTGTGTGCAGGAGCCATGGTTCAACGATTTCCATTGCTTAAATACGATGACTGTTATGTGTTCCTGATATGGGGAAGTGTCTCATATACCCTATAAACAAGAAGCCCTTGAGGAATATGTAAGACAACTGTGCTTGGAGCAGAATGATGAAGAATTTGCTAAGGGCTAATTCAATATGGAATGAAATATGTCGAATAAAAGATGTGGGACAGGGACATGTTTTAGTATTATCAAGTGTCACGTGAAAACTAATTCTACATCATTTGCACTGAAAGACAATACGGAAAAGTCAGTGAACCTTTTATTAATGAATTGACTTTCGATACAATTGAGGTTCATCTTATACATTCATCACAAAATAGCTGAATTACATGGGGCTAACTATTATTAGAACCAGTATTGGAATGATTTGATTTTATACAACGAAGTAAAAAGCTATTTCTTTTATCTATAATTGTCGTTAAAGAAATCTAAATTAATCTTTTTAGTCCATATGATATTCCATATTATACAACTAATTCGCACAATATGTGAAAAGACGTCAATAACCCAATATAGATTGAAAATCTATGAAGTGATTATCTAGTACATTTGTCTATTTGTTAACCTTTATCTTAGCACAATATATGATTCAAGAACTTATCTTTTTTATAGGGAAAAAGGCATAACTTTTTCCCCATCAGAATTTATTAAAACAATGGAAAGCGACTTACCCGGTCTTTTTTTATCCAGAGATATGCATACACAATTTGGTTTATATATGAAATGTATTGCGTATATATTCATGAACAAATGTATAGCTTGGTCGTCGGCTATCTATCAGAATACTGGTATGCAAATCATACAAAGGAAGAAAAGGGCGGAGGAGTGAGAAAAGAAAATAGCCATGATTATTTACAAAGGAAATAGGGATGCACTACAATTTGAAAAGAACCTAGTAATTTGTGGACCTGAGATATTTATAATAAATTTGTAGAAGGTATGGAAAAGTCAAGAAATTTTTTTAAGATAGATAATTTTTAGTTAATTTTCATGCCAGGACAACTATATTTGGAAAACGATGCATAGGAATAATTATACTAGACATATGAGGGTCTTAGGTAATCGTTTAGTGGTGTTGCAGGACAAACCACCAGAGAAGCGCAATGAACTTTAAAATAGCTGTGTTGAAGAATTTAGATTAAACGTTGTTGCTTATCAAGAATTAGTCCTGAGCCCTTTACTTTGAAGGAAGCTAGACAGATGGAAGGAAAAGGGTATATTCTGACAAGATGTAATTTGCAAATTATCTAGTAATAGAAGCAAAATCAGAAATATAAATATTTTTTGGAAAGACTGAAGAGTGGAATGGAGAGGATTGAAACCTCAACGTAGACAAACTACATCTTAGGTAAGGGAAGAGAGCAAAGGAAATATTAGCCAGGTGAGTGGCCGTATGGATGTTGGGGGAATAGAATGAGAGTGACCATGGTACCGTGTGTAAAATGTGTCATAAGATATAACTTTCAAAAGCATATCTCGGAGTATAAAAATTTTATAGCATATATCTTTCAAGGGCATATCTCAGAATATAAAGGTGTCATGGGATATATCTTTCAAGGGCATATCTCGGAATGTAAAAGGTGTCGTAGGATATATTTTTCAAGGGCAATTCTCACAATATAAAGGTGTCATAGGATATATCTTTCAAGGGCATATCTCCGAATATAAGGGGGTCAAAGAATATAACTTTCAAGGGCATATCTCAGATTATAAAGATGTTATAGGATATATCTTTTAAAGGCATATATCGGATTTTAAAGGTGTCATAGCATATATCTTTCAAGTACAATTCTTGGAATATAAAGGTGTCATAGGATATATCTTTCAACGGCAATTCTTGGAATATGAAGGTGTCATAGCATTTATCTTTCAAGAGCATATCTCGGAATATAAAGGTGTCATAGCATGTATCTTTCAAGGGAATATCTCGGAATATAAAGGTGTCATAGTATATATCTTTCAAGGGCATATCTCAGAATTTGAAGGTGTCTTGGGATATATCTTTCTAGGGCATCTCTCGGGATATAAAGGTGTCATAAGATATATCTTTCAAGGACAATTCTCGGAGTGTAAAGGTGTCATTGGATATATCATTCAAGGTATATCTCGGAATATAAAGGTGTCATAGGATATATCTTTCAAGAGCAATTCTCGTAATATAAAGGTGTCATAGGATATATCTTTCAAGGGCATATCTCGAAGTATAAAGATGCTATATCATTTATCTTTCAAGGGCATATCTTGGAATATAAGGGTGTCATGGGATATATCTTTCAAGGGCATATCTCTGAATATAAAGGTGTCATAGGATATATCTTTCAAAAGCAATCCTTGAAATAGAAAGGTGTCATAGCATATATCTTTCTAGGGCAATTCTTGGAATATAGAGGTGCCATAGGATATATCTTTCAAGGGCATATCTCGAAGTATAAAGGTGTCATAAGTATATCTTTCTAGGGCATATCTCGGAATATAAGGGTGCCATAGGATATATCTTTCAAGGGTATATCTCGGAATATAAAGGTGCCATAGTATATAACTTTCAAAGGCCATTCTCGGAATATAAAGGTGTCATAATATATATCTTTCAAGGGTAATTCTCGGAATGTAAAGGTGTCATAGGATATATCTTTCAAGGGTATATCTCGGAATATAAAGGTGTCATAGGATATATCTTTCAAGAGCAATTATCGGAATATAAAGGTGTCATAGGATATATCTTTCAAGGGCATATCTCGAAGTATAAAGATGCTATATCATTTATCTTTCAAGGGCATATCTTGGAATATAAGAGTGTCATTGGATATATCTTTCAAGGGCATATCTCTGAATATAAAGGTGTCATAGGATATATCTTTCATAGGTAATCCTTGAAATAGAAAGGTGTCATAGCATATATCTTTCTAGGGCAATTCTTGGAATATAGATGTGCCATAGGATATATCTTTCAAGGGCATATCTCGAAGTATAAAGGTGTCATAGGTACATCTTTCTAGGGCATATCTCGGAATATAAGGGTGTCATAGGATATATCTTTCAAGGGTATATCTCGGAATATAAAGGTGCCATAGTATATAACTTTCAAAGGCAATTCTTGGAATATAAAGGTGTCTTAGGATATATCTTTCAACGGCAGTTCTTGGAATATAAAGGTGTCATAGGATATATCATTCACGGTCATATCTCGAAGTATAAAGGTGTCATAGATATATCTATTAAGGGCATATCTCGGAATATAAAGGAGTTCATATCTCGGAATATAAAGGGGTCATAGGATATATCTTTCAAGGGCATACCTCGAAGTATAAAGGTATCATAGGATTTATCTTTCAAGGGCATATATCGGGATATAAGGGTGTCATAGAATACATCTTTTAAAGGCCTAACTCGGAATATAAAGGTATCATAGGATATATCTTTCAAGGGCAATTCTTGAAATGTAACGATGTCATAACATATATCTTTCAAGGGTAATTCTTGGAATATAAAGGTGTCATAAGATACATCTTTCAATAGAAATTCTTGGAATATACAGGTGTCAGAGGATATATCTTTCAAGGGCATACCTCGAAGTATAAAGGTATCATAGGATTTATCTTTCAATGACATATATCGGAATATAAGGGTGTCATAGGATATATCCTTCAAGGGCATATCTTTGAATATAAAGGTATCAAAGGATATATCTTTCAAGGGCAATTCTTGGAATATAAAGGTGTCATAGGATATATCTTTCAAGGGCAATTCTTGGAATATAAATGTGTCATAGGATATATATTTTAAGAGCATATCTCGGAATATAAAGGTGTCATAAAATATATCTTTCAAGGGCATATCTCGGAATATAAAGGTGTCATAGGATATATCTTTCAAGGGCAATTCTTGAAATATAAAGGTGTCATAGGATATATCTTTCAAGGGCAATTCTTGGAATATAAATGTGTCATAGTATATATCTTTCAAGGGAAATTTTTGGAATATAAAGGTGTCATAGGATATATATTTTAAGAGCATATCTCGGAATATAAAGGTGTCATAAAATATATCTTTCAAGGGCATATCTCGGAATATAAAGGTGTCATAGGATATATCTTTTGTTGGCGTATCTCGGAATATAAAGGTGTCTTAGGATATATCTTTCAAGGGCATATCTCGGAATATATATGTATGTATATATATATATATATATATATATATATATATATATATATATATATATATATATATATATATATATATATATATATATATATATATATATAAAACATTTCTCCTCTCGGAGGATACAGTCGACTGCAAAGCAATTATTGTATAAAGAGGCTGAAGAGGAGTAGTAGATTGCTTAACTTCTGATACATAAAAATAACTTGACAGACTATATCGAAATCTGAGATCTGTTTATGGCCTGTTCTATTTTATTGAGCAAACAATTGGATGCCAACAATGGAAATGGGGAATATTTTACAAAGGCCTGACCATAGAATGCTAAGATTTATGACCAGATTAACCTATCTGCTGTCCAGTTTCTGGATAATAGAGATATCAAATTATATGATGGTTTGGACATTGGAAGAATGATAAGAGCGAATAAAAAAAGTGGCATCCGTGAAAGTAGTATGAATGAGATTAATATTGAGTCACAAGGAATTATTAGAAATGTAAAGATAAAGGCCTAAACCTTTGGATAATTAAGGCGTTAAGAGCACAAAGACAGATTAGAGCAAAGTATAACTAATTTCATGATTAACCCTAAATAAAATAAAGTTGCATAACCTCGGTAATGATTAAAATAACTATTCATGAATTTTTAAACATTTACGTTGATCATGGACATATACATTACATTGGTACTAATACATATATATATATATATATATATATAGATATATATATATATATATATATATATATATATATATATATATATACATATATATATATATATATATATATATATATATATATATATATATATACATATATATATATATATATATATATATATATATATATATATATACATATATATATATATATATATATATATATATATATATATATATATATATATATATATATATTTATATATATACGTATATGTATATATATATATATATATATATATATATATATATATATATATATATATATATTATATATATATATATATTTATATATATATATATATATATATATATATATATATATATATTTATATATATATATATATATATATATATATATATATATATAAATATGTGTGTGTGTGTTTGTATGTGTGTGTGTTTGTATATACACACTTATATATATATACCTATATATATATATATATATATATATATATATATGTATATATATATATATTTATATATATGTATATATATATACTGAGAGAGAGAGAGAGAGAGAGAGAGAGAGAGAGAGAGAGAGAGAGAGAGAGAGAGAGATTCTCACTAACGAATACAAGTCGAGGTAAAGTAGGCATTTTGTAAAGATTTCCAGAGTCTTGGAAAACTTACAAGGTAAAAAAAAAAAGGGCAATAATGTTACATATAAAACCATTCAACACTATGAACATCCCTTTCCCATTAAGGTAGAAAAAGAGATAATATGTATCTTGTAATGTAGAACTAACATTTTGAATGAAAAGAAAATAATGTTGCAGCTAGATAATGAATAGATAATGTAAAATTTGAGAGGACAGTTTGTTATAAAATTTTATCTCTGCAAAACTGGAAAGAAAAAAAGAGCGGTAATGTGTTGAATATAAAGCGTACATCGGATGAGTTGAGTAATAATATGATTCATGTAGAACATGAGAATGGAATGAAACAAATGAAAATGTTCTTAGTCGAGGTACACATTTCATCTGAATAATAAAGATCGTGAAGGTAATCTGTAGTCTAATATTATAACGATAAAGTAAATATGTAAAAATTTGCACCCATATTGTTTGACCATGGCGAGCTGTCAATCTAGAAAAATACACTATAAAAGAGAGAGAGAGAGAGAGAGAGAGAGAGAGAGAGAGAGAGAGAGAGAGAGAGAGAGAGAGAGAGAGAGAGAGAGAGAGGGAGAGATTTATAGGATGGGTTTTAGAGAATTTTGTTACAGGAGGACTCATTTTGATTTTATTTATTTGCTGGATGTACCACATAGACTGATCAAACTGTCAAGTTTGGAACAAAACTTGAATTAGAATGAGGGTTCTTGGTACCTGTTAGCTGCTATCCAGTAAAGCGTACTCCTTCTCATCCATGTGAACAGATTTTTTCACATTTAAGCTACATTCTCAGTCCCACCATCCCCCACAAGCCCACTTCCACGTTTCACAAGACTGATGACGAATATTTTTTTGGGTTTTGAACTGGTCTATGAATTTGAATGTGTACCGGGAATGTTAATTCTGGCTAAGGAGACTGGAGGCCGGGGCACATAAATATGGTGAATACATTTTGTTTGGATCATATATATTCCTATTCCATATCTTAAAAATCAATGAAAGTGTTATTTTGGAATTTGTTTTAACATCATGAATAGTGTAACTAATTAATGCTTTATTGAGTTTATTAGGTATCCAGTCACATTTTATAGTATTCATACAAGGTGGCTATGAATAATGCATAAACTTCACACACTAGCTTAAAGATGCCGATTGTAAAATCATATGGTAATTAACCCTTTTATGCGGAAGAAAATTTAGAACTTGGGAAAACCATGGCAAAAAGAATTAAGTAATTATAATTGAACAAGACATCAAAGAAGAGGCCATTACTAACGAGTAAAATTGAAACGATTATTTAGTCAGGTTTAAAATGAAGAATATAGAATGCTCCGCTTTACAAATTTTGGTTATCTAAAAAGTAAGTAAATCTTACTAAATATAGAACACTTTGATGCAAAGATTAATAATGAAATGTTAAATGAAAAATAGTCTTCAAACGTTTGTGATGTATACTAGTGTTTTGAATTTTTAATGAACTTCATAGATGTGTTTTGAGACTTAGGCTACTCTCATTTATTTTTCCGAGTTCTAATAAAAAACCTATTTCTAATTACTGTAAAATTTATCAGTTGAATAAGAAACTAGATGAAAGAACATGGAAAATCAAAGGATTATATCACGATTTAATAATTCAATAGATAATGCCATTAGATTCTGGTTAAATATGAGCCGAGGTACATAATTAACACCAGAAAAGCATTATAGATAAGTGGAATCAGATACTCCATTTCCAAGAGAAGCCTCTGGATAATTGGGTATCCTGTTCTTTTGTCTATAATTCTTAAGTGTAAAAATGTTAAAAAAAATTGGTTTGTATCTCAAAGTGGAATGATCAAAGCGTTGATATGCACTCAATTAAGATTATATTTCAAACCGTCATGCATTTTGAAATTAAATCAATCTTTTCCATGCAAATCTGTGTACTAGATTAGAGTTTTAGGTTTTTATACTAACTACTTATGTTTTTCTGTTTAGTCATGGCTACCATGGGGCGTGCTCTAAGTTCTGGTGTTTAACAAAGGGAAGCTAGGGATTTGATTCCAGTTTTCGATATTTCGATGGGATAGTCTATTCTCGTGGTTCATTTAGAAATAAGGGAGAATGAATGTAATTTTATAAACCTTTTAACAGTTCTTGGGCCTGTACTGATATTTTATTACTCTTGAGACTAAATTTTATACCAGATTTGCCGGGTATTCATTTGATGTGTACAACATATGGAAGGTGTGTGTACTAACTATAGGTCACAAAGTGCTTGACTGATTTACAATTTTCTTATAATGATAAGAGAAAATTTATCTTTTGTTTTAAAGGATCTGTGCACGATTTTCTTAGAATAGACAATTATTGACAATTAGGTTTCAGTTTTGAGCAAGTTTGCACGAGTGAGATGTAATTGCACATTTACATTATTTTTCTCTATCTAATGACATGACCCAAATGTTTTTTCTATCACACCAGATATCAGCTGTTGACCCCGACTTACCACGCACAGTCAACCAAAACATACTGTATTATCTGTCTCCTGTCGAACAACTCAACTTTATCATAGGCAGCAAGAATGGGGACCTATCATTGAAAGGAGTAAGTAATAGATTCTTACTTCAGTATTACTAGTGGCCTCTGTGTGTCTTGTGGGTATATCTATTTGCCCACCAGTTGCAGAAAGAGTACTATTAGTGCAATTTTATTAATTTAAGCCAGATTAGAAGTTAGTTTCTCCTTTTTTTTTATCTTGAAGCTTCTTATAGGAGTAAAAGTAAATAAAAGGACTTTCCTTTGTAAATCATTGAACACCGTGCCTTTTCATGTACCCAGTGTTTAGATCGCTAAGCTGCTAAGAAGGGCATAATGACCTTGTATCCGAGGGCTAACGATGAAGGGGAAGAGGTCACGATGCTGATCCTTCCACCGTTCATTTGATCATTAGAGATCTCAACGATAATTACCCACATATACATTAACCTGTAAGTACACTGTTTCATATCTTTATCTGGCTACCCTTATATTTTCTTTTCCATCTGACCTGAACACTTTATGCAAGAATTTCCACATGGGTTGCTTTCTTTCCTTGCTCTTTCACTGTGATTTTTCGAACTTTCATATATTTCTTCTTAGTTATGTTCCCATAGATACTGGTTTATACTACTTTAGCTAGTTCTCATCACTTGCCTGAACCATCTCATTATTTGAGATAACTTGGCTATTTTCCAATTACTGGACGCTCAGTCATCTAAAATCTCTATAATTTTGAATTAAATCTTATAAATGTACTCCATTCACTAAGGAATGTTTTTATCAACACCTGATCAGATCATCCACTATATTCTGTGAAAGGGCATTTCTCTGCTATAAGGTGTAGTATAATAATCATAAATTTCTGCAACTGCAATGTTTCCTTTTGAACACGTAACACAAATGGGAATCCTCATCATTTACGTATAAAACAGATAAAATATGTAACATATTCTCCTTCCATCTCTCTCTCTCTCTCTCTCTCTCTCTCTCTCTCTCTCTCTCTCTCTCTCTCTCTCTCTCTCTCTCTCTGTCTTTATAAATATATATATATATATATATATATATATATATATATATATATATATATATATATATATATATATATATATATATATATATATATATATACTGTATATATACACACACACACACACACACATATATATATATATATATATATATATATATATATATATATATATATATATATATATATATACTGTATATATACATATATATATATATATATATATATATATATATATATATATATATATATATATATATACATATATATATACACACATATATATTTATATATATATATATATATATATATATATATATATATATATATATATATATATTCAAATAAGCCATATATATTTTTGATACATTAATGTCTGGATTCTCTTAACGACCTCGGGATCAGAGCCCCAGGCGAAATCACACAAAGACAAGAGCCTGGCTCCGGCCGGGATTCGAACCCTGGTCGGCAAGCTTGTACAGACAGTGACTAACCCACTTGGCCAAGTGGGTTAGTCACTTTCTGTACAAGCTTTCCGACTAGGGTTCGATTCCCGGCCGGAGCCAAGCACTTGTCTTTGTGTGATTTCGCCTGGGGCTCTGATCCCGAGGTCGTTAAAAGAATCCAGACATTAATGTATCAAAAATATATATATGGCTTATTTGAATATGAAAAACACGTAAAAAATTTGCAAAATTTATCATATATATATATATATATATATATATATATATATATATATATATATATATATATATATATATATATATATATATAAACCATAAATACTTCTTGATATCCAATTCACTCCGCCTCGGGATCAGAAACCCGATGGGGAATTAAACTTATGATAATATTTTCTGATCGGCCAAGTAATCGAACCCTCACCAAGGGAACTAAGGTTCGGGTGACTTTCAACTCAGCCAATGAGGGAGATCACTCCCGAGGCAGAGAAAATTGTATGTAAAGAGCTATTATGGCTTATTTGTATATATTTATATGTATTTATGCATATAGAGTGTATATATATATATATATATATATATATATATATATATATATATTTATATATATATATATATATATATATATATATATATATATATATATATATATATATATATACATATATATATACATATATATATATATATATATATATATATATATATATATATATGTATGTATATATATATATATATATATATATATATATATATATATATATATATATACATATATATATATATATATAAATATATTTATATATATATACATATATATATGTATATATATATACATATATATATGCATATAAACATATATATAAATATATATATATATATATATATATATATATATATATATATATATATATATACATATATATATATAAATATATATATATATATATATATATATATATATATATATATATATATATATATATATATATATGGATAAATATCAACACAACATCGTGTTCAAATAGAAATAAATTTCTACCTCATACTTGGGATCAAACGCTAGCCCCTTCTAATGAAAGGGCAGGTCGAAACCAACCATGCCACGAGAGGCCATAAAAGGAAATCGGAACTGGACAGCTAGTTAGCGTCTGGTTCCGATTTCCTTTTATGGCCTCTCGTGGCATGGTTGGTTTCGACCTGGCCTTTCATTAGAAGGGGCTAGCGTTCGATCCCAAGTATGAGGTAAATATATATATATATATATATATATATATATATATATATATATATATATATATATATATATATATATATATATATATATTTATATAAACACACATATATATACACACACACACACACACACACACATATATATATATATATATATATATATATATATATATATATATATATATATATATATATATATATATATATATATATATATATATGTGTGTGTGTGTGTGTGTATGCAGTAGTAAG
>NC_090730.1:111073328-111075828 GCF_036898095.1 Palaemon carinicauda | reverse complement strand
ATATATATGTATATATATATATATATATATATATATATATATATATATATATATATACACACACATATATATATATATATATATATATATATATATATATATATATATATATATATGTTTATATATATATATATATATATATATATATATATATATATATATATATATATATATATACACACACACATATATATATATATATATATATATATATACGTGTGTGTGTATTTATCCTATCAGTCTCAGAGGGGAGAGAAAGTAGTCATTCCGTGGTTAGAGGTGATACTCCGAGGGGTGCACTCGTAAACTACTCTCTCCCGCAAATTGTCGGGCAGGCCAGTTGTATCTAGGAGTAGGAGAGGGGGTGCGAAGAGATAAATCTGTGTGTTTTTGCGTATGCGTGCTTTTTAATTTATACCAAATTATTTAGACGTCCTTTTTGATGACATGGTACACTTCGAGGACTCTACCAGTCCTAGCAGGCATGGTATCGGCTAAGAGGCATAAGTTTGAATCTCTGCCCAGCCAGATGCTATTATCATAATTGAATTTGCAGTGGATATACATTCCCAAAGGTAGAATTCGATATTAAATGCCATTGTGGTTGATGTTTAGACACACATACGCCAGTTATATATATATATATATATATATATATATATATATATATATATATATATATATATATATATATATATATATATATATATATATATATATATATATACATATATATATATATATATATATATATATATATATATATATATATATATATATATATATATATATATGTGAGTGAATTTATTAATACGATCTTTTCAATCATCCATGCACAGGTTTACGACGAGTTCCGACAGGAATCAGCTGTAGGCGAGGTCAATATTACTGTCGTTGATCTCAATATCCAAGCCGTTATGAACTCGGGGTAACTGACAATTGCCAATATCAGGGCTCAGCAAATGCTGGGGATAAGTAAGGTAAAGTTTGGCAAGTGTAATGAATATTCTTCTATGATTTACCTAATTGTTTTTTTTTTTTTATCACATCAAGTTTGCGATACCTACAACTTAAATAAGCAATAAATGCATATATACTAATTTTTTTCAACTATACACTTGTGCTATAGAAATCACAGATAAGGATATATTTTTACAAGTAAAATTTCACATACATGATTGTGCATACTTAGTTTTCTTATTTTTGTGTGTGAAAAATGCCCTTCAAACCATTGATTCAAAGTTGAACTTACTGTAATGTTGATAATTTTTCTGATGGATGCTTCCTATAATGATAGCATTATTCTAGATGCACATTCTTTCCATATTATATTTACATGGTTTATATAGTAATGTTTATTGCTATGTTAGTTCAATTTATAAGTTAAGTGCAATACGCTTATATGTGTGCATCTGTTGAACTCACCAACATTCATTATTGTGATGAAATGTGTATTTCATGATTCATAAAACATTGCCTGATTGATCTAATAAACGAACGAGAGTCTTAGAAGTTTTCTGTCTCAAATAGGTAGCAAGTACTTAGACGATTTACGAGCTTCTGAAGAAACAAATAGCCGAGATTCACGAGATCCCACAGGACAATGTCGACATCTTCAGCATGCGTGATGTGGAAGGAGGAGTACAGATCCGATACAACTGCCACAGTTCACCTTACTACACTGCAGTAAACTTAGATGGACTCTTAATGAAAAATCTGGTGGAGGCAAGAGGACTTTTTTTATATGTGTAACTGACAACTTTTTGTTTAGATTATAGCAGACCACATTTGTATAGCTATCCCCATTATGTATTTGTTCACATACATGCTTTACACGTGTATAATCTATTTATTTTTTTTTTTTTTTAAACGAGCATCATTTACTTTTTTAGGTTTTGAAACCCATGGGTCTTGACATCATCATGGTGGACATCAATGCTTGCTTGTATGAATCCAAGTCTCCTTGTGGAGGAAAAACCTGTCGGCACACTATGCGGCCATATCTCACTTCTCCTTTGGTGGTGGCAAGCAGTACCGCCACTATAGTGGGTGTTGGTGTCACTGACGAATACACTTGCGACTGTGGGGAGCTCGAACCACTGCCTTCAGTTTGCTTCAGTAGTTTCTGCTACAATGGCAGAGCTTGTAGTGTCTTCAAAAATACCCTCAAGTGTCAGTGTATAGATGACCATAATTATGGGCCTCGTTGTGAACTCAAGAATGCGAGGCTCGAGAAGATCTTCGCTTGGTACGACCCCTTGAAAGTGTGCGATAATTCGACCTTTTCCATATCATTTAAATCAAATAGTCATAGTGGCATTCTGCTATACATGGGACCAATAGTAGAATCTCCTTGGGAGGATTATCACAAGGACTTCATGTATGTGTTTCTCCGGAATTTGGTCCTGGTGACCTACGTCGACCTCGGATGAGGAACAGAAAAGGTCTCGATTCCTATTGAGAAAAAAAAGCAATCGCTTCTTTCAGTATGTTGTCGTTT